>NW_015242626.1:0-590 GCF_001447785.1 Gekko japonicus | reverse complement strand
TTCCTGCCCAAAAATAGCCCTGGAAGTTATCATATCAGTGGTATTCTGGGGGTGTGCGCACAGGATCTTATTTGCGTGTGATCCTAAAAGAGAGCCCATTTAGTATACACATAGCTCTTGTCTTGTTGCATTCCGAGCCACCTCTCCTATGGAACTGCAAAACAAAAAGTGAATCAAGGGCTTGTCCCCTGTGTACCTCACCCAAACAGTGGTGCTCCAGGCTGATCTCATTTTATGCTCTGCACAGCCCAGGGGAGCTTCATGGCTGAGCATTAAATCTGAACTTTGATCTCTCTGGTCTGAGTTCGGTATTCACTACGCCATACCGACTTCTTGTAAATGAGTGACTAAGAAACCCTCAGACTCCAAAGAATGTGACTAGCTGCAACCCATGAATCAGCTGACACCGCTAAGCAACCGCCATGCTTTCCGCTGAACAATGGGCAGGATGCTGTTCGGCGTGCCTCCCAGCCCCGTGCCAAAGCACGCAACCCCCATGGCAAGGTGCCCAGCAGCCATCTTCCCCTACCCATCCCCCACTCTGCCGGACTTTTCTACGGAGGCAAGGGTGGAGAGATGGGATCACGTAC
>NW_015242625.1:0-590 GCF_001447785.1 Gekko japonicus | reverse complement strand
CACTTTGTCAAGGTAGTAAACTGGGTAACTACAATTAAACTGTCACACAGGCAAACCAGGAAGGGAGCCCTACTGGCTCAGCCACATGGCTTTTCTTTACTCCCTGGGGCTCCTGGAGCTGTGCTTTGTAAAGGAAAGGGGTCTGGGGAAAGAGAAGAGGGCTGGGTGCCAGGTGGGCATGGCCAGGCGTGGTGTGGGGGCTTCAGCCCTCGACTCAGTGCTTCCTGCTTGCCATTTCCCCCCTGCTGAGTCTGTTTCTTTCCCTCCCAGCAGATTTCCTGTGCTTGTCCAAGAATCCATGGGTATACTATGGGTGCACAATGATATCGTGTTGGCTTGTACAAGCCTTTGAACCTTGCTGTGAATGTTCTTTCCTCTCTTGAAATGAGCAGGGACGTCTTGCTGGCCTGTGAATCCTGCTGGATCAAACCAAGGATCAGAATTACCCTGCTGGATCAGATCTAGTCGAGCGTTCTGTTTCCAACTGTGGGTTGGTCCCCAGAGATTCTGCTGAGCAGGGCATCAAGGTGGTGGCCCCTCAGTGTTCTTTACTTCCACTGTACTGCCTCTGAGCATGGAGGTTCCATTTG
>NW_015242624.1:0-590 GCF_001447785.1 Gekko japonicus | reverse complement strand
CTAGCCTGGGCTATCCAGATCAGGACAATGAACTCTGCCAAGTCTACCACCTACTTAAAACAGAGGCAGTAGACCTATCACCCAGAGCCCAGATGCCAGGCCCACTGATATCCCGGAACCTGAAAAATTCCCTGAAACAATATCAATACGCCCACCGCTTCATAAACCTGGTAATCGTGCCCTTTCTGAAATGCTGAAACGAAATTAAAATGAAAGCTTTTGAAGTGCACACCCGTAGCGCAGTCTCAAGTATGCCTATCATTATATACCTACATCCGTCATTATGTCTGAAAAAGCCCTGTGCATTATTGCACATCATCACATGGGAATATTCACAGAAGTGTTTTTTGCTAGGTGTACATTCTTCCCAGCTGGCAACAGGTCCTCCAAAATAAGCTGTTATGTGATCCGTACCAACAACAGTACACAAGGCTAACTTCACAGCATAGTCTTCATGTGAATTTTGGTCCAAAGAGGCTTTGTACTTGACTGGTTCTGTTCAACTGGGCCTAAAAGGCCTTGCAATAACAAGGAGATACTGATCACAGCTGTCCCTGATCCCGCTGGATGAAGAGTTCTGCAAAAACCAT
>NW_015242623.1:0-590 GCF_001447785.1 Gekko japonicus | reverse complement strand
GGACCTTCAAAAATGCAGGCCTTTTCGTACACGGGCAAGCAAAGGTGCTTTGACTGTGATCATTCCAAAATGATCTTGTCAAACACGATTTGGGATCTGAGCAAAGCAAGGGAAAATCTGGAAAGCAGATGACATCTTGTGAATGCCCCTTCCTTTCCCATGCCAAGCCAGAGCAGAGCTTCCATGTGAGGTTCCGAGCCACATTTTTTTCTCCATTTCCTCCAAAGTTAGTTGTTCTTACTTTGTCTTATGAGAGAGCGCCACCCTTCATCCCAACTGGAATTCCCCGATTCATTCTTGCTTGCTTTGCAAAGGTTCTTTAATTACTTTCTGGTCTGTGCCCGGTGGGATTTGTGGGATTGCCATGAAAGTCTTGACTTTCTTCAGCGGCCCTGGCTGTTTTGTGGGGGCCTTCCCTTGTTCTGGCAGCTTATGTCTGGTCGCGAGGTAAAATAATTTTTTAATGCAGATTGAAGCTGTGGGGATTTTTCTTCTTGTTGTTCTCGCCCAAGATTCCTCCTATTGGCTATTGACTTCCATTAGAAGCGCATAACGCAGCCTAGCTGCCAGCGGTGTATCGATCCCTCCTC
>NW_015242622.1:0-590 GCF_001447785.1 Gekko japonicus | reverse complement strand
GAGAGTCAGATAAAGGTAGGTCTCCACTTGTGCAAACATATTTTCTAGACTGACTGAGGTCTTTGGAGGTACTGAGGACTGAACCAGGCATCATGTCTGTTGAAATGCATGCTCAATTACTTTTTAATGTATGTGATATTTGCCTCATTGCAAACATGAATCCATTTGCCTACTACTGTGTTAGTAACAGAACTAAGCCCTTTCCTTAGCACCAGACTTGGAGGTAGAAGTCTATGGGCCCTTTCTACTATGTATCTTGATGACTGAATGCAGAAGTGGTCCTTTTCTACTAGGTCCTATGGACATGACACTTCCCCAAATAGACCAGCCTGCAGGTTACATGACTTGGTATCTCAAGCAGGGGGTGGGGTGCCTAATTTGTGCCAATTGATGATAACTGCAGATCAATGGGCTATCATGTCCCTTTTGTTCAGTGATAGCATGGAAAGTGGAAGGAAGTCCCTATGGTGTTCTGTCCTGGTTGTGTACAGTGGATGGTGGGGAATACATTCATATCATTCCAAGTTTGGGGGGAGGGATAAAAGAGGGATCAGAAGCTGTAATCCTATGCATACTTACCTGAGAATAAG
>NW_015242621.1:0-590 GCF_001447785.1 Gekko japonicus | reverse complement strand
CTTAACCAGTTCTAAGTTGGAGGAAGGTTCCTTGGGGTGGAGAAACATCCTCCACCTCACTGTCCAGCATATTAAACAGCAGTACATTAACTCATTGGGGAAAGTGATTCCCCCAATTTCCTCTCTCAAAAAGGGAACAGAATTTCTCTTCCCAACCTGTAGGAGCAAGGAAAAAACTCTGCAAAAGGCCGTTTGGTTGCCATATGCCAGGGGATCTTAAGATAAAGCACTTTTAAGATTTGGCCATGCTTGCCGAGGACTTCACAGAAGAATATCACCTTGCGGATCTGCCAAGCAGCAGCTGTGGTGAGAAGAGCTGCCTCCATCTGCTGAGCTGCTATTTTACATGTAGTGGTCTCCTGGAGAGCCCCTGCTGCATCTTCTTGGGACTGCACCAGCTGCTGTAGTGATTCTGCAGGGGGCTACAGTGAGAGAGTCAGACGTCTTTTAACTGTTATTTGTTTTCACTCATTCAGAATCACCTGATACAGAGAAACCTGAAGGGGGAGTTTAACCCCCTGCATGGGAACCCAATGCAGTACACCCCGGAGCACTCAAACAAGTTGATCCACATTGTTGGGAGACAAAGC
>NW_015242620.1:0-590 GCF_001447785.1 Gekko japonicus | reverse complement strand
TGGGAATTCTACACAATGGAGAAAATAGCAAATTCAACACCCCCATACAATACTTATAAGGCTCAATCTTTGTTTCATGCCAAATGGTTTCCATTTTTAGAGGCAGCATTTAATGATAACACTGTTCCTAATAATTCTATTCCAAAAAGGTATATGGAAATTATCTCAGCATTATGACATGTCTATTATCATGTTTATTATTATGTAACGTCTCATTTTCATGTTTCATATGTTTCACACTGATGCTCATTTTGTGTTGTGTAGTTAGTTGTTGTTATATTTACTCTATCATATTGTACAATGTTTATGATACATTCTAGTTTTGATGTTCAGTAACTGTTAAGAATGTATAAGTTAATAAAAATAATTTAATTAAAAAAAGTTTAAGAAGTCTGTTTGTTTTTCAGCACAGAAGAAGGGAAGAGGATCAGCGGTTTGTGGTCAATGCGGTTCGGATTGGTTGCCCAACCAACCACGGCTTGCTTTCATCTAATGGCATCCATTCCACCTGCATTTATGCCCTTGTTTCTTAGCAGCCGCCTGCGAATATATATTTTGGCGAGGATTTACCCTCTGCCTGTCGTCCTTTT
>NW_015242619.1:0-590 GCF_001447785.1 Gekko japonicus | reverse complement strand
GCATAAGATGGACCTTTGCTCTGACCCAGAAGGGCATGTCTGGTGCTCGGTGAACAGAAACGGATGAAAAGAGAAGTGATAATTAGGCCACACAGACATAACGGTGTGCAGCTGTATTTATTAAGAACCATTTACAAATAGATTGGCAATCAAAGAAGCAGATGGAGTCTTCCAGATGGAGCCTTTCTTCTTCATCAACAGGAGAGGAGAAGAAAAGACCATGCCCGGAGGTGTTCACGACGGAGCATCAATCAGCTTATCAGATGGTCAGGCAGAAACGGGATGTCTGATAGCCAGAAGCTTAACAGCCTGATGTCACCCATGTCGGAGAAGGGTCTCAAATGCCCTGCACCTACCGAGTCTGCAAGTAACCAATCCAATTTGTCATAACCAGCTTTCTAATTTGAGTAGATTCTGGCTCAGGTACTATGGAATCTTCTGCGTCCTTTATGATAAAAAAGGATATTGCTAGCAGGCGTGGTTTATTGTTGAAACAAGTTTCTCTTACCAGTTATCTCCCAGATAATGGGAGGAGCTGTGGTTCTGTGGTAGAGCATATGGTTGGCATGCAGAAGGTCCCAAGTTCGATC
>NW_015242618.1:0-590 GCF_001447785.1 Gekko japonicus | reverse complement strand
CTGGACCCCACCATTCTGCCCCTCCCTACAATACCAACTCGAGTGAAGTTGTTGTAACCCCAACTGTCTTTTCTTCAATGCGAATGGCTCCGGTTTGCACCAGGCTGGGTCTTATCCCGCCTTGGAAGTCGTAAGACCGAAACAAAACCTAGTCTGCCATTTTGCAAGGAATAGCAACCCCCCCCCCCTCGGGCCCTGCCATTGCCAGCTCCACGTTCCTCCTTCCCCCAGACTGCTTGAAACAGAATTTATTTCTCGGAAAGGCCCCCATCTATTCACTCTGCCCTTTTGCCGACACGTTTATTAAAAAAGCCTAGCATCTCGGTATTAAAGTTTTATCAGCGTCGAGGAATAATATGCCTTTCGAACAGATTTAGAAGTTATGGGTCAGGTCTCCTCTCGTCTTGCGTGGCTCGGCTGAGTCAGCATCCAAAAGCTAACTCCGGTTTCTCTCTCCTCCTCGCCGCCTCTCTCCGGGACACCGGTCCGTAAGCAAAGCCGACAATCATGAGTTCCTTTGACCTGAACGGGTCCATCTGCTGACGGTGGGACAATGTCACATGGGAAGGCAGTGGATTCTCTTTGGGCAA
>NW_015242617.1:0-590 GCF_001447785.1 Gekko japonicus | reverse complement strand
GCTCCGAACCACTACAGCAAACTGGCTCTCGATAAGGTTTCCAGGTGTCTGGTATTGACCTAGACAGTCTGGTACTTTCACTTACTGTCCAGTATTTTTTCAGCATTTTTCCTGAACAGCCAGTGGAAATACTAGACTGCCCGCTCAACTGGCAACCTTACCAATCCTAAATAGTGAAGCACACTGGTTAGGCCTGAAGACGGTGGCATTGATCCCTAGTGCTGAACAGCAGCCACTGCTGCATCACACTCGGGTTAGGTGCTCTTCCCAGTGCAAACAGCATGCTTTGCACTGCTTGCAGCAAGAGGAGGCAGCACTGAGCCCAAGGACATTCATGCTTCGCATTATTTGCTCTGGGAAGAAGGAACGCTGCTTCTGCTTCGTGCTTGGGCTGGGTTCTCCTCCCAGTGCAAACAGTGTGCTTTATGCTGTTTGCATTGGGAAAAGGTGGCCCTGAGCCTCAGTTGTCCAGTACTTTTTAAACAATATCTGGCAATCCTACTTCCCAATGGGCATAGGAAGAGCCCTGCTCGCTCAGCCTAGAGGTCTGTCTTGTCCAGCAACCTGTTTCACACAGCAGCCAGCCAGTT
>NW_015242616.1:0-590 GCF_001447785.1 Gekko japonicus | reverse complement strand
AATTGGAAAGTCTACACCCTTGATTTGCCCATCGCATCCCAGCTTGAGTATCTGCTTAGCCTCTTCTAGTGATTCTCTCCTCTGGAACAGTGATATGCATAATCTGTGCACACAGGGGATCGCTGAACCATTGAGTCACTCAGACAAAAGAACCGCCTGTCCAAAGAGATGGTGTCTGTTACTTCTCTGCACAAGTCACTGCCCTAACATTTCTCCTCCCAATGACCCTCTGCTGTTGAACTAATTGTTCGATCACTCTTGATGCACAGATGAAGAAGAATTGTCTGCCCTCAAAGGGAGCCATCTGTTGTATCTCTGCATGAGTCACACACACATAAACCATTATTGGCATTACCTCTGCATGAGTCAATGCCCCCAGGGGTTTTTTTTTGGCTAATGTTACTCTGATAATTTGCTACTGATAATCTGCGCATTGAATTTAGTCAGATTATTCAGCCCCCGCCAGTGAAGAGATGCAGACAAACTACTTGCCTACCAAAGAGGCTTCCTGTTGCATCTCTGCCCAACAGACTGCTCTGACTTTACCTTCTCCCAGTGCCCCTCTGATGTGGGCCGGCAATCTACAGTGT
>NW_015242615.1:0-590 GCF_001447785.1 Gekko japonicus | reverse complement strand
AGAATTCCCTAGCTACGGGGCTGCATAGACACCAGGAAGAAAGCGAGAGATTCGTTCAGATGTTTAGATGCCATGCTGTGCCACCCTAGGCAGGAGCCTGCAAGGGGGGGCAGAGAGCCTGCCGCTTTGGGTGACGTCTGCACCGTGTAATGCCAGTTTACGTGTAGAAACAGAGGATTGCAGCCGTTTTCATTTGTTCAATTGCAAAATCAGGCCACTAGAGGGAGTCTCTTTCCTACAATCGCTGCTAATTCCCGTTAGCCCTCCGCAACTATCGCTACATTCAACAGCAGAGTTCAGCATCTCCTAAACGTTAAAAGTGGGAGAAGAAATGGAAGGAACTTTGATGCTGCACATATTTGTTTTATAAACCTTTAGCATCTTCTGAGGGGGGAGGGAGGGGATCCAGAATTGTTGGTAAAGCCTATAGCAGTGTGAGGTAGGGGCTGGGCTACTGGAGTAGGACCCAGGGAGACCCGGCCTTAAATTAAATTTACTGGGTGACCTTGAGGCATCTCTGTGACGGTACCTCTCTTTTTATTTTGTGTGGCTAGGTGCGAAGTAGTTTTACATTTCTTCTTGTTTCTTTC
>NW_015242614.1:0-590 GCF_001447785.1 Gekko japonicus | reverse complement strand
CTTCCTTGGTGGTCTCCCTTCCCAATACTGACCCTGCTTATCTTCAGAGATCTCAAGCGATAGGGCCATACCATGCTGCCTCCTCCCCTCCAATATATATTTTTGTACATCTTAAGAAGCAACCGAAAACTCTTGCCAATGTTAATGAGGATGTGGAGAACTCATCTCTCTGCATGTGCCATTTTGAGATTTTTTTGGACTAGCAACTGAGACGTAGGGAGGTTACCACTTGCAATTCTAGCAGAGAAAAACCTTTGATTTCAGAGCTTCTGAATAAGGTTGAGAATGGGTATAAGGATGTGTTTTGTTCAAATGAATACAGGGGGTGGGGAAAAGGATGGTGACAAGTTCAAATGATTGGGCTCTGAGCCACAATATTGTTCCTAGGGGGAACCTTCCTCTGAGCCAGTAAGCAGTTTCCATAGTCAACTTTCTTTTGAGCATGTTGGAAGGGGCCTGGAGTCCACCGTGGCCAACCCAGAATGAATCGTACAACAGGAAGGAAACTGGTCTTTCCACCCAGCAAAAGACCTAGCCAATAATTCCTCCCACTCTTCCCTCTTGCTTTGAACAGTTGGTATACAGAGTGA
>NW_015242613.1:0-590 GCF_001447785.1 Gekko japonicus | reverse complement strand
GTTTTCTGTTTTCTTAAAACAACTGAAACAGAGGCTCTCCTACTGACACTGGCATAGACTGGACAACACAACCAGGATCAGGTGAATCTATGTGAAGCTATCAAACCAATATTTCTGAATAATTTGATGGTCAGGGGAGGGGGGGAAAATCACCCGTGAACGCAAATTATTCCAGCAAAAAACACTTTCGGCAGCTGTACATATGTGGCTGTATACTTCTACTCTCCTCAATATGCTCAATAGTATTCAAAGGTAAGACTTGCCTGACTCATGACTTCAAACCCTGACTGTACGCTGATGCTAAAACTCTCTTCACTATCTCCATCGTCAGATTTGGACAAGATGTTGTTGATGTGGTGGAAGACGTTGCTCTGGTGCAGGAACTGGTGGTCCGACTGCTTGAATTTGAGGCTCCAGCACCTGGAAGACAAGAGCCGTTTTCTCCAGTTTAAAACCATCCATGCAAACGACGTGAGAACTTACATAAACGGAGAAAGACAGCCTTTGTTCCGTTACGCAGGAGTTGCACTGTACTATCCGAGGGTAGCCATTTGCACCTCTCTCCTCACGATGAGTAAAACTAATTGTTT
>NW_015242612.1:0-590 GCF_001447785.1 Gekko japonicus | reverse complement strand
CCCAAACTACAATACTTTGATAGATACCATGACAATTCAAAAGAGATTAAAAGGATGTGTTTGTTATGTTGCTATGCCCCAACAGGCAGACTGTTGGTGGAGCTTTCTGGAATTTGTCTGTGTGTGAAAGAAAATGAGAAGGGAGGTGTAACAATAAAAGAGAAAATGGCAGCTTGGCCTTGACCATTGACCATGCTCAGCTTTTCTTTCCCGCTCACTTGTATTGATTTTGTTATAATTGTTTGTGGCTTACATCTGCGCTTTTAAGAACCAAAGTCTGATAATTTTTAAAAAAGACATAGCAAGGCTTGGAACACTCCTTTGAGATCAGGAAGTGTTTCCCACACTCATCTGATAAGAAATTTAAGCATAATAACAGCCCACATTTCTGAGAGTGAGACTGGCTTCAAGGACATATTTGGAGTGCTATTGCCTCTTGCAAACTGGGAATTAAAGACGTAGGGATCAATCTTTCAAAGAAGGAGAGTGAGGGTCAGAGAACAGGTCCTGAACATCTGTGAAAATTGCTACCCTATCCATCCTTTGAAGTACATTTTATTTATCTAGGTGTTCTGGTTGATCACAAGGTA
>NW_015242611.1:0-590 GCF_001447785.1 Gekko japonicus | reverse complement strand
ATGCACAGAGACCACGAAGAAGATTCATGGTTTGCCACAACCAAAGCTGGTTTTGTTGCCTTCGCCCTTGTCCTCCTAGAGACATGGGGGGTATCCCAGCCAAAATTTTAATAACGGCAGTGCCAGGAAGCAAACCAGGATGGAACCCACCTGTACATTATGCAAAAGGAAAGTCAAGAGGCACTGGGATTAATAACCCAGATCCTGGCTTGATGTATCACTAACTGAGCAGTCAGACGAGCGTCACTCATATGAAATACGGCTCATGTAATGAAAACTGTGGTTTTGCGGTAATAAAGGTTTTACAGATACTGTGGACTGCCCAAAAGACAAATCGGTGGACTTGAGATCAAATCAAGCCTGAAGTCTCCCTAGAAGCTAAAATGACCAAACTGAGACCGATTTCCCACAAGCAGCTGCGTCACCCTCGCTCTTCCCTTATCCCCAATTGTGTTCGTCAATTTCCCACTACTTGCTGCGTGGCCGCATTTTTACCCGCATCTTCACTCGATTTCACCCGCATCTTCTAGATCCTTGTTTTGTGAGGATCGAGGACGCAGGTTATTTGCTTGTGCGTTCATTTTCTGTCA
>NW_015242610.1:0-590 GCF_001447785.1 Gekko japonicus | reverse complement strand
TCTCTCTCTCTCTCCCCCTCTCTCTTTTGGTGGGGTTGAAAAATGAAATTAACAATCCCCCTCCCGGTACTTCTCCCCCTTTCAGAAAAATCCATTAGTCACCATGGAAACCGGAATGGCTCCAGGAGGGGCCCTGTTTGCGGCCTTCACAAAAGCGGCTAAGAAATCAATTTGGAGTACAAAGGACAAGAGTTAGGCAAACGCCAGCCACTGTGCATGTGGAGCACACCCCTGCACGTCTGTGGACGCAAGGAGGAAGAGGGGATCGGATGACTCCTGCGCACCGGCAACTGGTGCGCCCATGAGCACGTTAACTCTGAAAGGCTCGCAGGCAACTGGACACGAGCAAATGATGGCCTGGCTCAGGACTGACTGGCCAATGTCAGTTACTGCTTGACCTCCCAGAGGTTACAGATGAGTGGCTCGAAAAGACTGAACCCAGCTGTTGCGCCGTGTTCATGTCCAGTGCGTTACCAGAGATGATGACGAATCTACCAAAGCAGAATTTATAACCTGGATGGCAAGGTAGTTTCTAGGCCTCGTGTACTCATTGCGAGCCTGGCTAGATCAGAACAGTGGTCCATCTAGTC
>NW_015242609.1:0-590 GCF_001447785.1 Gekko japonicus | reverse complement strand
CAAGAATCAATCTATTGCTGGTAGGAGGCTATACCAGCAATAGATTGGTTCTTGATAGGAGGCTATACCAGCAATACCAGCAATAGATATATAGGCTATACCAGCAATAGATTGATTCTTGACAGGAGGCTATACCAGTAATGGATAGATTCTTGATTGCTTCTCTGTATTATATTTTTGAGAGGTGCCTGTATAAGCATACATGTATATGAAGTCTTTCTGGAATGATTGTCATCCTTAATGTTTTATACTTGAATGTAGCAGCGATTAAAACATTGATGCGCTCAGATTAGTTTCACTTAAGAAGTGTGCTGAAGTGAGTTTTTTTATATCTGGAATCCTCGTATGATTTCTCTGATCCTCCACGGACTGATTTTTCCGGTCTCCTCTGGGTCCTTCTTGATTGATCATTTTTCTGACTCACACTTTTCATTCTGATATTTCCGTCATTAATTGGATTTGTATCTGTTGCCATTTATGTATTGCTTGTCTTGAGGTATATTTCTTTGTAGATTTTTCCCCATGATTTTCATATATACATGTTTATATTATAACATTTAGCATTTTGCTACAGTGTATTCGTCTTTATT
>NW_015242608.1:0-590 GCF_001447785.1 Gekko japonicus | reverse complement strand
TCCTGCCCAAAAATAGCCCTGGTCATCACCAATTTTGTATGTCAAAATGCATTTGCATGCATGTCCTCTTTTGGATGGGCCGAGTCCAAGGGTTGGTGGACAAGGTTTGGCGAGGCTTGGCTGGGCACTCACGGGCAGACGACAGGTGGCAGCTGGGGTTACTGAGTGGCAGTGGGTGGCAGGAGCCTCTGGTAGACAGCTGGAAAGCAGGTTGACGGAGGAGAGCAGGTGCATCAAAGTCCCTCCCCGATTCCTGGGAGTTCTTCCCAGCCAACCTTCACTAAGTGAGCCTTCACGCAACGCTGTCCACATGTCCCAAGTTCTTCTCTGCGACACTGGGAGCGAGAAAACTGGTTTATTCTTTTCAGAACAAAGTTCAAATCCTCTCTGTTCTGAGTCCGCTGTGGTCAACGGTTGTAGACAGGATGAACTCTGAATAGGATTCCACAGTAAATTCTGCAGTAGGTAACAAACTCCGGCAAGGATGGACGGAGAGGCGTAAACGGCCATGGAAGAGGGCCCTGCCCCTGCTCTCTCCCTGCTGGAGGGGAGAGGGAGGGAGAGTAGGCTTGTGTACCCACCTCATACAA
>NW_015242607.1:0-590 GCF_001447785.1 Gekko japonicus | reverse complement strand
ACTTACTTTTCAATACTTTCAAAATGTTATCTTCTTCTTCTGTTTCTTCCCTCTCCTTACTCAGGCCTAAGACCTATATTTAAAAGTTGGGTCCTTGATCTAAATCTTTCCTATATTTTTTCTAAGGAAAATCACATATTTATTTATGGGGCTATTAAAAACAACACGAAGGAAATATTTTGTCAGTTCAGGGAAAGGGAATGAGAAAACACCTCATTCAGCTTACTTCCATTTTTTCTTCTACCCCTTTTCTGTTTGTTGCTTGGAAATGATTACACAGATGATTGGTGTATTCTCTGTAAAGAATAGAAGATTACTTAATAACTCTTATTACATCTTTCACTGAGCTTTCCGGATGCCTTCAGTATTCTGACTCATCTTTAATGACATCTCAGTAGCTGTGAGTAGTTAGAAGAAACTACGGTTCTTCAAAGTGCTGGGGCAGGGGAAGGAACTGAGCATTTCTGGCTGGTGCTACTTCAGTTACCATGCATGCCTATCAGACTTCAATAGGCATGTTGACACATCTGCTTCCTTCTCTGCCCTCAGTAATAAAATATTCATTTAGACACATCAGCTGAAATGTTGAG
>NW_015242606.1:0-590 GCF_001447785.1 Gekko japonicus | reverse complement strand
TAAGCAGGTCCACATGCTACTGAAGTCTGCTCAGTGGGACCTTCTCACAGGCAAGTGCTCTTAGGATCACACTGTTGGCCTGTTACAGCAAAAAAAACCCCAAATAAATTTGTGGCACCTTAAAGACAACCATATTCACTGTGGCAGATGCTCCTGTCTCAGCAGTGCATCCATGCTAAATAGCTAGCAGCACATGACATGCCCTGTGCCAGACACCACTTCCCATTCATCAGCCATGCTTTACACTGAATTGGGTCTGCCAAACCTGAAGTGATCCAAGGTGAATCTGACAACAGAAGGAGTCAGTTTCAATGTGCTTCCCATTAAAACCAAATGAAAACTAAAGGGCAATGCAATAACAAACATGTATAATAACAAATGTAATGAAAATGAGTGAAGCTTTGGGTAGAAAGCTAAAAGGAACTGAATATCCCTCCAGCCAATTCCTAACCCATCACCATGCTGCGTATCAGAAACTGGTTTTGAAGCTCCTGTCAGTTGTGGGGTCTGGTGGGAGCACTGGACTGCTGTCTGAGCAACTCAGGTCAAAAGCCCCCACCAGGTTCGAATGCCCACTTGTGCCATGGAAG
>NW_015242605.1:0-590 GCF_001447785.1 Gekko japonicus | reverse complement strand
TGTCAGCCACACCCCTTCTTTTTGGCTCCTCCCACCACACACACGCACCTACCTTCTGTAGCGATAATGTTGCTTAGATCAAGGGAAGCCACCTCAGCAGCTTCTTCCAGCTTTTTCTTCAGGGCCTTGCACTTGGCTAGAGTGGGCGTCCCTGTGGAAAGTTGAGGGAAAGTAAGTGAACAAAATATTCCCGAGAACCCAAATCCGGAAACCCAGAAATACCCACAAAAATCAAAGAAAGTTGCTTCCCCCCTCCCGAAACTCTGGCCTTTAACAGCTGTGTGACAGGCGCAAAGTCAACAGGGGATGCTTCCCACCCTGCAAATGGGCAAGGTCAGCAACTGTCCAACAATGCGCTTTCTCTGCTGTGTCCCCCACCTAGTGGAACAGCTTACCTGAGAAAGCCAGGAGAAAGCCCACACTTATGCCATCCTGCCAGCTCTGTAAAACAGAATTGCTCAGGAGGGCTTTTGTATAAAGGTAATAGGACTATCCTGTAACCGAATGGTTCCGGAAGGCACCTGACCCAGGGACTGCAGAGCGGACTACATACTATGGATAGCTTATATCAGTGGTGGCGAACCTATGGC
>NW_015242604.1:0-590 GCF_001447785.1 Gekko japonicus | reverse complement strand
TCCAGAAAGTTGATATGCTGATGAGTTACCTGAGGTTCCCACTGAGCCCCTACAGACAGTCCTTGAAGGTGCGTTCCCCAACCCCAGAGAGACGCATCCGTTGTCAGGGTTAGTCCCGGATTCGAAGGGTGGAATGGAGCCCCTGCCAACAGGTTCCAACAGTCTTCCCACCAATGGAGGGAGGCTAACATGGATTCTGAGAGGGTAAATCGCTGGGACTGAAACTGTCTCGGAGGATGAAACTTCAGGACAAACCAGAGTTGTAGCGGCCTCATCCGAAGTTTGGCAAAGATGTGGTCGCTGCCATGAGTCCCAACAGCCGCTGTATCTGTCTTGCGGATACCGTCCTCTGGACTCTGAAAAAGGTGACAAGAGAAACAATGTCCTCTGTCCGCTGTGGAGAAAGGAACGCCCTGCATAGAATCGAGTCCAGAACTGCACCGATAAATTGAACCCGAGTAGAGGGTGTGAGCATTGATATTTTCAGCTTTATGCACAGCTCCAGAGTTGCTAACATATTGAGGGTCAGGGTGATGTGATCGAGTAGGGTCGTTTTTGAAGTTGCTACCAGCAACCAATCATCGATGTAC
>NW_015242603.1:0-590 GCF_001447785.1 Gekko japonicus | reverse complement strand
TGATGTAGTATTAAAATCTTTAATAAAAAGAAAAAGAAAAAGAAAAAAAAACCTGATTGGGGGAGGAAGAGTAAAAACAGACAAAATTCTTAGAAAAATTAAATAGTGAGATCATATGGCGAGACAACTAAACAAAATTGGACACAAAACAATTTTGTCTAGCACCTCAGAGACTAAACTTGGTGACAGATGAATCTGGTTGGCGATGAAGCTTAAAAGTCTTTAGGTACCACAATAAAGATAGTCTTGCCTCTGGGGCTCACCCATCATACACCAGAGAGTGGAGGGTACACCAAAAACGGTCTATATTTATATTTCACCTTTGTTTCATCACAGAACTCTACGTAGCATACAGAGAATCCCAGGACACCTCTGAACACCCATATTGGCTTAGATTCAGCAAGGATGCTTATCCAAGCATACCCAAGTACCACAACAAACAAACCAGGGCCCTTTTGTTTTGCAGGCATAAAAGGCAAGAAAAGAGACATCCAAATGACTTGCATTACACTTGTTCTCTTCCAGTGCACTAAAGAGCCCATGGTCTATTTTTTGAAGAGCAAATATTCCTCCTTACCCCCCTACCCCAT
>NW_015242602.1:0-590 GCF_001447785.1 Gekko japonicus | reverse complement strand
TCCAGCAGAGTTTATTAATTCTTGGATCCCCACACATGTATCAGAGAGATGTAATGTACAGGCTAAGATTGGTTTCCTTCCGCTAGCATTTCACAACCTCAAGGTCTAAATGGCATCCAGGGCTGCCACTCACCCAGGATATTACTCTCTTGGTCAAATGCCAGATTTGGAGGACACATAAGCTGGAAAGTTTCCAGCTGAGCTATTGGGTGTTGCGTGTGCTCACCAACGAAGCTGAGAGGTGAGAAGGCTGAATTTGTAACATAGCACACTGAGAGAGTCACTGCCTGCCCAGCCCCCTCGGTCCCCTCTCATACAATGCAAGACCGTGACTCCTCTAGCTATGGCCTTAAACGCCCCACCACCCTCCTTACATTCTTGGATAAGGGTTCCGGCATGACACAGAAGGAAGAGCCATCTGAGAAGCTTTTTATACTTGCATAACTGTTGCAAAACCTCTTCAAAAATATCTGCTGAACAAGGAAACTCCTTTGGACACAGGAAGCCCCCTCCCAACAGGAAGTCTATACAATACAGCTCTAAATGTTTCCTCCTCCCAACTGTAGCAAAGCTATGACAGATCACAGTGA
>NW_015242601.1:0-590 GCF_001447785.1 Gekko japonicus | reverse complement strand
TACATACATACATAGCAGGGCTGGGAAAGACCCTGCCTACAAGCTTGGAGATGAACCAGTGCTCTGACTCTGAGTAAAGAAAATTCAGATGGTTCAACTTAGTAAAAAGTTGAAAGTTGAAAATCTCTCCCCTTACTAATAAATAAAGAATCTTTTTGGTGAATTGTGCACTGACTTTCCAGGTGGAGGGGGAACCGACGTATATTGAGGACCATCTGGTGCAGCATGACTTTTACCTGCGGGCTGATACTGTGAATGCTGTAAGTCCTTAACCTGAAGCTAGACTTGCTAAAAGGTGGAACAAACATACAGAAACTATCAATAGTCAATCAAAACTATGGTAAAAGGTAAACCAACACTCCAAATGGCATTTAAAGAGAGCTGATATATAGGTATTTATTTGAAAATAGATGCGTTAAAAATACATTTCCTAGTTCTGAAAAAGACTACAGATATGGGGCACAATCCCCTGGGAATTTCTCCTGCACCAGCTCCATTTAAATGAATGGGTATTACGCAAGAGTGCATCAGTGTTCCAGGCTGTGTCACATCAGCTGTTCATGGGTTCCTGAAGCTCAATGGGATGTTGT
>NW_015242600.1:0-590 GCF_001447785.1 Gekko japonicus | reverse complement strand
CACAGTAGAGCTGCACTTCAGCAACTTGCAACTAATCATGACTCCCCAAAGCATTCTTCAGAGGATTATATGTAGCTACTAAAGGTAAGTTACTGCTCCTGCATTATGGGATAGGAGTAATGACAGCGTGCATACTTTTTTCTACTAAAAACGGTGAAGCACCTCTGATAATTGCTACTTAACTGAAGTAGTAAACCTGCTCCTGGGCTGTGTCTCTTCAAATTGCATATCTGAGCTCGCATGTTAAATGTTTCTCTGCGTCGAAAATCTCTGCATACAGAAAACTAGTGTACCAGGGGAAAAGCTAGGCTGGAACTTGCCTTGATATGCTAGATCTGTATGCACAAGGAGCTCTTCTTGTTGAGAAGGGCATCCCATCGTAAGAGCCTCCAGCTGGAATTGGTTCAGCCACAGCTTTGCAGTCTCCATGAGACCCGGGCCTTCTTTGCTAGCCACATCATTTGTGAAACATTAGCAGGAAGTTCCAGAGCCCAAACTCTGTCCAAGGGCTTGCAAGTTGCTGTGTTGCAATTTGTGAACCAGCAACCTTCTTTGTCCCCTTTGTTGCCAGTTTGGTGTAGTGGTTAGGA
>NW_015242599.1:0-590 GCF_001447785.1 Gekko japonicus | reverse complement strand
TCTTCTTCCTTCTCCTCTTCTTCCTCTTCTTCTAACGGCCCACACTGTCTCTTCCATTTCCTCGGCTACTGCTTGTGTGGGCACATGAATTTGTGATGTTTGCATTTTGCATTCACTGAATGTGGTAGGAGGAGGAAGCAGAGATGCGGGGCAGCTAATTTTTGGCAGTCGTTGGAAAGCATCATTCCAGCTATGCCAATGGATGAATTACATGTTCGTTTTGAAGTGCATTGTCACAGATGTTTGGGTTTTCCCCCTCAATAAATTAGGGTGATCTGATAGACTCTGCTTTCCGGTGCAGGCAGTGGTCCCCGTGGATCAACTGCTTAAACACTGGCTGCCTAGGATTAACATAAATCCCACAGCCTCTTGTTGCCCGTTTGTGGTTCCCAATACAGAGCAAGTGGCTGTGTCTTTCAGTATGTTGTGGGATTGTAATTTAGGCTGTTGTAAGAATTGGAATAACAGTTCTCTTTTTTAAAGTTGTTTTTTATTTTTTATTTTAAAGATAGGGGTACAGAAAGGAAAAAAATAGAAAGGGCATAAAGAGTTTTTTAAAAGGATTTTGAATATACGTAACAAGGACAATC
>NW_015242598.1:0-590 GCF_001447785.1 Gekko japonicus | reverse complement strand
GATTTAGCCTCTGTAGGAAGCCAGCTATTGTCTAAATCTGGGGAAAATTAAGATCTCCTAATCCCTGCTTCAGCTCAGTTGCTTGCAAATGGTAACCTTTGGGGAGATGCTGGCTCCTCCCTTCCTGCTGTTACAGTGGGGCTGTCCAGAATTTTTATTGCCAAGAAATTCTTGGACGCTCTCTTAGAACATCTGGAAGAGGATAGGAGCTGAGCTGCCCTTGTTAGGAAGCATGTGTGGGAATCTGCAGAATCATTATTTTAGAGCCAGTTGTTCTAGTATAGTTAAGTTGTGCACTCTTGGGGGGGGGGAAGAAGATGCAGTGGGGGATTCTGTCCAAGGGTCTTATGCTAACTTGGCAAGTCCTGGACCTCTCCTTGCCCAGTAGATTCAGAGGAGTGGCAGTCCTGAAATGTCTGGGGACTTGCTGCAAAAACGCTGCAGGAAGAATTGGTTTAGCAGTTTAAAGAAACCCTTCTTGTGTGGAGTATCTTAAAGGTAAATTTAATTATTAAATCTGAAGAGAGCTGTGAAGGCCTGGGAGAAACCAGATGGGGGTAGGACTATCCCCCCCCCCCCCAGTTTTTTTG
>NW_015242597.1:0-590 GCF_001447785.1 Gekko japonicus | reverse complement strand
CAAGCATGCTGAGTACCTCTATTCGAACAAAGAAGATGTTACCATAGTGGTACAGATCCCTGGGATCCAGTTCATCATCTAGATTAGAAAGAATCCAAGCTAAATGACCTCATGGGAAATCAGAGCAAAACACAGAATGATAGTGATGAATGGGATATCAGGGACATCTGATCCAAGCATCACATGAAGATCATCCTGTCTGTATTCTGGCATAAAAAGGCTTTTAGAGTGGTTATCTAAATTTTGAAAGTGGTAAAGAAAGGACACATTGGATATGAGTTCCTTTGTGTACAATATGACATAAACTGGATTATGAGTTTATAATGGGAAATTATATGCATAGGATTCCTTTTTTCTTTCTTAGTTGAAGTTTTAAAGTTAAACCCATCAAACGAAGTAGCTAGTTATTAATTAAAGGTTAGTCTTCAAGCTACATAGCTGTTGTTTGGAGACAGGAAATGTAAATAGTTGAATTCAGGTACAGGGTACCGTAGCAAAAGTGTATTGTATTTCTACTGTTCACTAACTACTGTATTTGATCTTTTTTTCTTATCCAATTGGAGATGATGACTTAAACACTACAGAGTCCC
>NW_015242596.1:0-590 GCF_001447785.1 Gekko japonicus | reverse complement strand
GATAACAATGTCTTTGAAACAGTGCAAGAACACCACCGTTTCTCTGAAGTGAGATCGTGTCATTAGTGCACACTACAGTCCATACGGGCTTTCCATGCCTTGGAGATGGTTTTGCCTTTAGCGTACTGGGAAAGGGCAGCAGCACAATGCCACGGAGGCAAGCAGAAGTGCAGGCCTGACTCTGTGCCATAGCAACACTCATGGACTGTCCCGCCCAAGCTCAGGTACATGACAGTTCTGTTCTCTGTACAGTTTACGACACCCTGTTGCAGACTGACCATCCATGCCTTAAGCATCCTGCAATGAAATGCACTTAAAATGTTTCCCCCTGTACCTGATGTTGTAATAAAAAAGATCACTTTCAAACATACCATGCTCTGGGTCACAAAAGCTGCACCGTATGCATTTGGAGAGGTAATTGTAATCATCCATGTACTCTTTTCCTTCCTTGCATTTTTTACAGATTGTTTTAGTGGATGTTGTACAATTTTTGTCTTTAACATAACCTGCAAATAAAGTTAAAGGATAAGAGGGGGTCAGTATTATATGATCCCATTGGACATACCAGATTTCCTAAATCATTCTTACTC
>NW_015242595.1:0-590 GCF_001447785.1 Gekko japonicus | reverse complement strand
CCCCCCCGAAATGACCTCTGCTCCTCTGCCCTCCATGTACTGATGTCCCCAGAATTATTGTAAGCACAGGATGGAGTGGTTGCTCATAGTTCTGAACAGGAATATGGTCACTTGCCTAGAGTTAGCCAATTAGGGAATCAGGGATCTGAACCTGTGTTTTCTGCATTCAAAACGGCAACATTCTAAAGCACACTGCATTGATAAGGGAAACTGGTATGGTGTGGAAGGATTACTGATTACAATTGATTACAATTGATTTCCCTGGAGATAACAGTTGCATTGGAAGGTGAGCTCTATGGAATTCTACCTCACTGAGCTCCTTCCAGTCCCCAAACTGCACTCTTCAGATCTCCAGAAATTTCTCAAACCAGAATTGACAACCCAAGGGAGAAGGTCGCCCTTCTTAATAAAGTCCCCAAAGTATTTTATTACTTATGACTTCGAAACTATTTTATTGCAAATTTGTCCTTCAAAATATAGCACATCTATCCAAGGAACTCATCCCCCAGGCTGCTTTCTTTGCAAATGCTGATAATTGGTAGAGATGAATGATTAAAGCAAAACCTGTAATGAGCCTTACTTGGCTTACA
>NW_015242594.1:0-590 GCF_001447785.1 Gekko japonicus | reverse complement strand
AGCATATGTGGTTTCTTGCTGTGTTAAGATCGGTATGATATTTGCATGGATAAAAAAAATGCTGATTTCTTCTTACTGACGGGGCATGAGATTAGACGGATCAGACCCAAGGGTGTGTCCAACCTGAGGCTTGGCGTTATCAAACACTGAACTGTAGCGTATAAAAAAACAGGACACAATATCATTGCTGTACAGGTGAGTACCAGAACAGACAGACCCCCATGAGCTTATCAGCTGTCAACGAATGCAGCTCTCTCTTGCTCAAGCCACGTTGCAGTCAGTAGGAGCCATGCAAGAACGCAGATCAGGTCTCTTTCATTTCCACGGGGCCTGCGCAAGGAGACCTGTCAGATCACGCTGGTTTTCCAGCCTCCCTGCTGCATTGCATGTGCCTTTACACCTCCGGCTGGCTTGGGCCCAGCAAGCTGTTCGCTTGGGAAGAGAGGCGACTTCTTTTAAGAGGGCTTTACAAGCGTGATTCCCAAAGAGCTACCAAGAAACAGAATCTTCTGTCATTGGAGGTGATCTTAATGCTTAAGAAATAAAATTTGTATTTTGGCTTTGAGGCTGCTCTGTGTATGTGGAGGGGG
>NW_015242593.1:0-590 GCF_001447785.1 Gekko japonicus | reverse complement strand
TCCTAAATGGACCAAGTAGAATCTGACATATTCACTGAATGTCCAGTGCTCTTTGGACCAACTGGATCATATCCGCATGTGGTTACCCTCAGGATCATACAACTGACATGGGCTCCCAAATTGCTGGCCATCCATGAGAAGGGAAACTTACATTCAGATAAGTGGGGTTTAAATTAATTTTGTTTTAATTTTATTTACACAGAAGCCCACCAGTGAATTAAAAAATGGAAGATCCTGTGAGGGATTCTCAGTGTGACCATTTCTGTTCATTTTGCAAGCTCTAAAGACCTGCTTTTCATTCAGCTAAGGACTCTGGAAGATGAATCTCTTTTAGAGGCTAACTCTCATGAGTCAACAGCACCCATTGGCGGAGGAGCAGCCAAGCTTAGTAGAAGCATCTTCAGATTCATTCATTAGGCAACTCATTCATTAGCTGTGAGGAGACCACAGTTATGAAGAACACCAATGTTTTCGAGCCATTTAAGATAAATAACATTGCCTTTGTATTTATTTTAAAGCTGGTGCCTCATTTTGCACCCCTCTAAACATTTCCGTTTCAAGATATATAGTAAAAAAACCCAAAAAGATCA
>NW_015242592.1:0-590 GCF_001447785.1 Gekko japonicus | reverse complement strand
GAATCCCCCTTGGGATGTTTGTGGTACTTTTATGCCCTATGTTTTTTATTATTGATAACTGTTGTGCTATTTTTATGATTTCATTGTAATGTTCTTAATTTATGAGCTGCCTCAAACAGGTGTCTGGACAAATAACATATAAATTTTCTAAAAACAAACATACAAACAGCAGAAGGAATTGGAAAGCCAGCCATTGTGCTCAAAGACTGTAGAGCAAATAGCTTTATTAAAATGTTATAACAATGTAACTACAGGACATAGTCACAATATGGGAGCACTTATTGTGAAACCATGATGGGAATTGGTTGTTATTGTCCTATTAAATTGCTACTTAGAACTAAACATCTTTTTGTTAATCGGCCACTGATTAATCATATTTTCTATCAAATTAAATTGGGGTTTGCTTCACTTGGAATGGGAAGATCATTCAGAATAGCCAGAATGTTTTCTACTGCTTCTTCCATCATCATACACAGGGCTTGCACAGCAGCAGTTCCAGTGTGTCACTGTGGAGTGATAATTACATTCTTCAGCTGTAGTAGCCAATGGTCTTTGCAGGGAAGGCAAGGCAGAATAATCACAGGTGACCT
>NW_015242591.1:0-591 GCF_001447785.1 Gekko japonicus | reverse complement strand
ATCAGTCGGAATTCTGGGAGTCCTCCAGGCCCTCTCTGGAGGGTCACAACCCTAGAACCACCTCCATGGATTAGAATTGCACAAGTAGCAGACACACAAGGGAGAATCTCATTCTTCTCCTTTCCCCAGCAGCCCTCTTTCTCCCAGTCCCCACTGCCTTCTCTTGCTTTTCCTGTCCCCCTACAGACATTTCCCCTTTCCTTTTGGAACCCCATTTCACTTTCCCTGCATCCCCTTTTCACTCCATCCTCATTCTCCGGTGTTGCCTCCCCCCTCAGGCTCCTCCTGCTGGGCTCACCTGGCTATGTTAGCTCGCTCGTTCTCCGTATGACCTCACTTAATGCAGTAGAAAAGCGCAATAGTCCAGGAGCACCTTAAAGGCTAACAACATTTGTGGTAGGGTATGAGCTTTCGTGAGTCACTGCTCACTTCCTCAGGTACCTTCAGATTCAGAAAGAATGAATGGTTTTTTCACCTGCATGGTTAATGAGGGATTTCACCTCCCCATATCCCAAATCCACCCCATGGTTATTTGTCCTGAAAGATCCATCCACATATCTCAATGTCACATCAAATTTGGTCCTACAGTTC
>NW_015242590.1:0-597 GCF_001447785.1 Gekko japonicus | reverse complement strand
ACACATTTTTGACTTAGCTCAGGGAGGACATCTCCAGAGCAAACTAACTTGTGCAGCAGCCATAACTCACTCACAACTTCAATGCCAGTAGCTCACAAAGTAGGATTTTTGCTCACAAGACTCCACAGCTTAGAGGGAGCATTGGACAAGTGTGATGTGAGGCGGGTAGTTGTGTGTGCATGTGTGTGTTTGTGGAGCTAAGTAGCGGATTTCTAACCCACGATAACGTTTTTCACTGAAAATCGTTCTGCCCGTATGTATCTGTGTACACTTGACAGGAACGAGTATCCCATCTGGCCGTTGGGTTGCCAACTCTGGATTGGGAAATTCCTGAAGATTTGGGGGTGGAGCCTGGGGAGGACGAGACTTGCGGAGGGGAGGGGCCTCGGTGCCACATAATGCCACAGAGTCCGCCCTCCAAAGCGGCCATTTTCCCCAGGGGAAGTGTGTTGTCTGGAGAGCAGTTGTAACTCAAGGAGATCAGCCCTCGCCCGGAAGTTGGCAACCTGGCTGGCTCTCTGATAGCATGACTACCTCTGTTCATACGCGTGGTTCCAAAAATTTGGCTTATTCGCATGTTACATGCAAAAAAAAAAA
>NW_015242589.1:0-590 GCF_001447785.1 Gekko japonicus | reverse complement strand
GGATAACACAGCATTTGCTGCAGTTAAAGCTTACTTGCTTTGTGTCAAAAGAAATGGTTTAAACCTCTATGGTATCGTGCCTAGAATCAAAACTGGTGCTTTAACAAAAAAGAGAGTGTTTGGCTGGTATTTTCAGAGGAATGAATGGCACACTTGTAGTTATTTTTTTCTCATTATATACCTCAATACTTTATTAATACAGCCTAAAGAGGAAAGAGTAAACCTAGTTCAGTACAATTCAGTGGGAATATACAAAGAAGACCTTGCCATTAAATGTGCCATGCAACCCCATTGGGGAAGGTTTCTTATGGCACTACCATTTTAGCCACATGCAGGCGGCTCAGTGAGAGTAAGGGGCACAGAACTGTGAAGCTTAGCCTGTTGCAGTGATATCATCCATACACCATGGTGCCTTTTCATCTTTATGGGCCTGAAAACTCAATTAGAAACCTCTATCCAATAAATCTACTAAGTGAAAATTAAAGTGTGGTTGTAAACTTTTGGAGGAAAAAACCTCAATGGTTGTAAAATCTGATCTTGCCAACATTTGTCAACAAGAGGTCTCAGTATACCAGGGGTCCCCAACCTTT
>NW_015242588.1:0-590 GCF_001447785.1 Gekko japonicus | reverse complement strand
GATCATGAGACCGGGATGCTGGGAAATTTTAATGGAGTGTGCCACCAGTTGAACTACTCAGTTACATATGAGATGAACCACCTCATCAGATTGACTCAATGTTCTTGTTTGAAGTCCCATGTTGAGCAGCTTTATTCCTGTGTTCTAGCCAGAACTATATTTTAGCCAGGGTCAGAACTATCTTTTGCCTTGACAAACATGCTACATTTGTAACTTCTGTGTTGCAGCTTGTTGTTGCTATTGTCCCAAAACAGTCAACAGATTAAATCTTGTCAATAATCAGAGAAAGTGTAACAGATCTCCCAGGGTCACCATCAGGTCATTAAGAGCAATCCTTATCGAGTATACTTGATTATTCAGTGGTGCTTACTCCAAGGAAAATGTTCTTCATAGTCCAGCTTTATATGTTGAAAACAGACTCCCCAGCAGTTTGCCCCTACTTTGTATCTGTGCAGTTGGATTCCCAACACTACCTAGGAAAATGCTAGGAGAATCTGGGGTAGTGCCTGAGGAGGGTGGAGTCTGGGAAGGATGCAATGTCATGTCCAGGTGATCCTGTATAAATTTCCCCTAATCTCTATGGAAAAGAC
>NW_015242587.1:0-591 GCF_001447785.1 Gekko japonicus | reverse complement strand
TATCGATGCTGGATGTATTCCCTCCTCCTACGCTCTAAAAACAGATCATATGTAATAAGTCTGAACCTTACAATTTTCATTATTTCTATCTTGTGAAGATACACATATTTCCAAGCCCAAAGTAATACTTGCCAATTTTCATTTTGAAGATTGCTTGCAAATTTATATATTACATTCATTCAGTTAAGCAAATATTTTTATATGGTTCATGGAGTAGGATGTGATCTGAGTCCTGTGCTAGAAAGTCTAATCTGTGTATCCAGATGGACTGTTTCATGATTTATTATTTATTTGTTTGTTGTTCGGGTATCAATCCTAAGCAGAACTACTCAGAGGTAAGTCTCATGTTATTTAATGGGGAAGAGTCTGTAGGAATGCAGGCTTTGTTATTTATATCCTGTTATTCCGCAAAAGCATTTAAAGAGACTTCCATGTCTCAAACTAAGGACTTCCCCTGCCATCTGAGATCCTTCCAAATGTAGATGAGAACTGAACTGAGGTTGTTTTGTATATGAAGTGTGTATTTTATTACTGAGCTGCAGCCCTCTCTTATCTAAATCCACAGCTCTTCCAGCAAAGACAACAAAAAAA
>NW_015242586.1:0-591 GCF_001447785.1 Gekko japonicus | reverse complement strand
TTTAGGCAGGCTGGCCCCTTCCTCCTTTTAAAGATTTTCTTACAGTCTCTCTTCGCATGCCCCTTCTCATGGCAAAAGTAACACTCAATTCCAGGAGTAGAAGTAGCTGTTAAGAACGGGGCTCTGCTGGTTTGAACAATTTGGGAAATTGAAGCAGCTGTTCTGGTCTGGCCCTTTTGGCCATTGCCTTACCCTTCTCATAGCCATCGGTCTAAAGAATGTAGTTCCTCCGTTCTCCAGACGGGGCTGAATGGTCAGCTGCTCTACAAAAAAAATGCTATGTCTGTCAGAGAGACTGGGTTACGGGTTTGCACTAAGGCTGCAATATCTAGAGGCAAGACTTGATAAAACTGTTATTTAATCAGAATGCTCCTCAGCTGAGTGTGAGTGAAGGCTTGGGATGCTTCAGCCCATGAATCCAGAAACTTACTCAAAGGACTCATAAAAGCTGCTATGACTCTTTAGGGTTAGGGCTTGCCTTCCTAAATAGCAGCTACAATTGACCTTCTGACCAGTCTCTTAAAATGCTAATAATCCCTAGACCCAGCTGGTAACTCTTCCAACATGTCACTCAACTCACCATGCACATGT
>NW_015242585.1:0-591 GCF_001447785.1 Gekko japonicus | reverse complement strand
GTCTGTGCTCTTAACCACTACACCAAAAGACCCGTAATGTTGCTCATAAGAGGAGAACCTGAGCTAAATACTTCCGGGATCAGGGTCTTCACTAGTTCTCCATCAGGAAACGGAGTTGGGGGCTGCAAGGCTTCCCAAAAAAACTCTACCAGGTGAAACCTTCAAAATCACCCTTCTGTGTAAGCAAGGAGATTAAAGAGGAAAAAGGAAAAGGAACAGACTGGATGTCCCTTAACAGGGCCTTTCACTATTTTTGGTCTTCAAACTTCCTCCTAGTCTTTAACACTTTAGGCTACGTATTAATTGCCGATGCCCTTGGCATGGGGAGGTTCACATGTCTATCACAGTGTACCTGCAGTCTCTACAGAACTCTGTGACAGCCATCCCTTCAGAAATGATCAATATTCCAAAACTGGGTCTTGAATTTCCTGCAGGGACCAAAGCTTCAAAGAACAGGGATTATTTTCCAAACACACAAAGAATCAGACTGTGGAAGCTCTAAGAGAGCCTCACAAATTGGCTATGAGAGAAAGGGAGATTCAAGAGATAAAAAGCCTTATGATATAAAATCAGGATTTATAATTTCCCCCA
>NW_015242584.1:0-591 GCF_001447785.1 Gekko japonicus | reverse complement strand
CGGAGCCCGGCGAGGCTCCCCCGCCGCCATAGTAAATAGACTTGGCAACCCTATAAATAATCCACTTTAAATCTGCTTTTGAAGCACTTTCCAACATGATTTTGCCCATTCACACAGTAAAAACCAGTTCGAAAGTCCACTGAAAGTGGATTAAAAGTGGATTATTTAGTGTATGCCAAGCAGTTGCTCTACACTGAGCCTCAGTCCCTCCCCTGAAGCCAAGTGCAGGGCTTTGCTTGGATTGTGATGGCATGCACTGCCCAAAGGCTCTGTGCAGAAAAAGGCAGGGTTGCTAGCGTGTGGGACCAGAACTAGGGAGAACAAAGT
The DNA here is from genome assembly GCF_001447785.1 of Gekko japonicus. NCBI lineage: Eukaryota > Metazoa > Chordata > Lepidosauria > Squamata > Gekkonidae > Gekko > Gekko japonicus. The sequence continues at coordinate 264 of NW_015242584.1, read as the reverse complement.
TCCTATCCCCACACGGCTGCAGAGAACACAGGGTGATCTTGGACCGGTCACTTCGCATCAGAGCTGGGAAAAGTCCAGAGGAGGGCAACCAAGATGATTAGGGGTCAGAGCACCTTCCCTATGAGGAAAGGCTGAAGAGACTGGGGGTCTTCAGTTCAGAAGAGAGATGACTGGGAGGGGGGGTGACAGAGGTTTATAAAAGTACGCATGGGGTAGACAGAGTCGACAAAGAGAACCTTTCCCAAAATACTAGAACTCAAGGGC
>NW_015242583.1:0-591 GCF_001447785.1 Gekko japonicus | reverse complement strand
GAAAGATGTTTTGCTTTATATCACTTCTATAAATATGATTAACTATTTGTAGGTATTTAACTATATTGCTTTTCATGTATGCAGCTATGGTGTAAGGTTTTTCATAAATAAATAATAAAGCAAATTCCAGAAATGATATAAGCTGCCTCTCCAGACGTGTATAAATCTTGAAAATATTGTGTGTGTTACGAATGAGGCTGGCCCCTAACATTTTGGGCTGGCTCCAAGATCCAAAGAAAACTTGTCAAGGCCTGTTCTAGTTTATTAAAAAAAACTACCTCTCAACAGTTTTCTTGAAGTATTTCAGAATGCATATTGAAATAGAATTCTAGAGGAAGCTGATAACTGCAGAAATGGGAGGAAGCATAGTAGGGATTTAAAAAAACTGTAGCACTTGGGGTACAGCTTGAGTAGTATGTGTAGTTAGTCACTTAACCACCTTTTAACATTATGGAGGGCTCAGTATGCTTGAGTATGTGCTGCATGCAGATGTCTCAGAATTCAGCTCCACCTAAAACCTGGAAAAGATTTCTGCTGGGTCATTCTGTAGTTTTAGATTCAAGTGGGTACCCATGTTGTTCTGAAGCAGCA
>NW_015242582.1:0-591 GCF_001447785.1 Gekko japonicus | reverse complement strand
ACAAATGAAAGGTATTCACATTTATTACCCATGTGATGGCCACACATTCCATCAATATACATAATAATTGTTGAGAGCAAGTATCAAAAATTTTTGTCTGGATTTGCAATTATTCTTACAGTTCTGCAATGATGCTTCTTGTAATACTCATATGTATTCCTTTTAAATTCTCTGTACAAAAAAAGATACCTTGACTAACAGAGCGTATGGCAACAACAACAACAAAAAACCTGAAACAAATGTGGTACCACTTAAAGTGCTTTGCCAAATGGGTTGGTAATTAGATTTTACTACTTGGAGTCCATGTAAAGCTGGTAGAAATATCCCAATTATTGTTGAACATTCAAAGTGGATACTTGCTGATGAACTGCTGTGCGGTGTCTGTCTCTGGCTGGTACTTGCAAAACATCATACTGTGTATCCTGAAATACCACAGGGACACCACACTGAAGCTGAACTTTAAACACACAGATGCATCTACTATATGAAATTATGATAATCAGACAAATGTAACGAGCCAAGTATTTAAGTATCCACTATTTAATGACCAACCAGATTAATCAGAAATGTGTTTTTAGAAGTTGCAAAAAA
>NW_015242581.1:0-591 GCF_001447785.1 Gekko japonicus | reverse complement strand
GGAAGGTGAAAAACTTCCACAATGGACAATTATACAGTAACAGGCCCATGGGGGATGTTTCTTCCTGACCCCAGCAGTTAGTGCTTGGCTTCTGTCTCAAAACATGGAGGTTTAATATGCCTCATAAAATCGTTATCCTACCTAATGTATCCCAGAGCGCTTTTACACACTGAAGTACTAGCCCATCACATTGTATAGTCTTACCTTTGCAATCAGTTCTATTTAGGGAGCCTGGTCGATCCCCAGCATGGTGCCCACGGGTGCCCACTAATGAGTTTCCTGATGCCCACTTCCTGCTTTCTCCAATTCTGGCTTTCTTCCACCTCCTTGTAACAGAAGGTGCTTTGGAAGATCCCAGGAGACCTCACCTATGTTCCTCCACTGGGAACATCACAGAAGGATACTTGGCTTGCAGCTTCCTAACATTTTTGGAGTGGTCCCAGTCCCCAGGACAGGCGTTTGTGGTTACTTATGTCCTCCTGCCACGGCAGCCATTTTGTGGTGGTACCTATCCCCTGTTCTCAAAATTTCCATAGGCTCGACAAAGTTGGGGACCGACGAGTCTGGTTGATCACAAGCTAAGCATGAGCC
>NW_015242580.1:0-591 GCF_001447785.1 Gekko japonicus | reverse complement strand
TTTAAACATTCTGAATGTTTTAAATATTGCGTTTTTATTATTTCAACTTATTTTATATTGTATTCAACCGAATTATTGTGAACCGCCTTGAGTCCCATGCAAGCGGGGAAGGGCGGTTAAAAACTCTAAATAGATAAATAAAAATAAGTGCCCTATAAGATGTACTTGAAGCTTCATCATGTGACCATCACCAAATTCCCTCTAGTCATCTTAGTTCCCATTCCATCCCTCTGAGCTCCATGGTCTACCATGGAGACAACTTGAGATAGGAACGAAGAGGATGTTGGGGGGCAATTTCATCAATGGCTTCAGAGAGACAGGAGTTCCAGTCCTCTATCAGCTCATTCAATGAATTGCCTAGGGGCATCAAGTCCCACAAAGAATCCTGAAACCCGATAGGTTCCATCAGTTTTTGCAGGCAAGCATAAACTTGCTCGTTCTGTTTCCCATAATATCAATAGCTACCAGGAAGTGATATATTTTGGTGCTCTGACCCTAGTGCTCTGATGCATAGCAACTTGGCCAAAAATGAAACAGGACAGCAAAATCTCAAGCAACAGTTAACCACTTTGGTGTAGTGGTTAAGTGTGC
>NW_015242579.1:0-591 GCF_001447785.1 Gekko japonicus | reverse complement strand
ACAGCTTAGAGGGAGCATTGATTGTGTCAACATCACCAAATTTTCAACATGGCCTGCCAAGTTCACCCTTGCAACAAAATAGGATTTGCCACAAAAATAGAAAACTCCCTAGCTGATCACACATAAAGGAAAGAAGGGGAGAATGCACAGGTTGTTCACGTAGCAGCAATCCATGGCTTACTCTTACACCAGTATCGAGGAAATGTAACAATAGAGATTGCTAGTGAACATGTGCAGATCGCCTTTCCCTCGCCATCAAGGGATACAAATAGCCCCGAAGAGCGAAGCCAAGCCAAGCCAGGAAGAACTCAGTGTAAGAAACACTGTTCCCTTTCTCCTTTACCTTTGCACATCCAGGGCAGCTGCAGATTGCAGAAGGAGCTTTGGTTCAGAACAATCTCCTGCGTGGCAGTTCACGCGCCCACACATACAGACAGCAATACAACCAGGATTCTGAATCAGTGACTCCTACTGACATCTGACTTCTCAGCCTCATGGACTAAGAACAGCAAGAACAGACTATAGATTTTGCACAACAGGACAAGACAGGTCAGAACACCCAGCAGCACCGCCAACTAACAAGCTCCCCCC
>NW_015242578.1:0-591 GCF_001447785.1 Gekko japonicus | reverse complement strand
CTGATGGAGCAACATGTCTACCTACAAGCTATACTGAACATTAATGTTAACCCATGAGGACACTAGTCCATCAACAAAGTCCAAGGTTATATAATATTGTGTAGTCAAACTGACAATAAATGGGATCCTTGTACAGCATTTCAACACCTCGAGAAGTTTATGCCTTTGGCCACAGTTTCTGGCATCTGTATCCTGACTTTCCCCCCCTCCCTCCAGTTCTGTGTAATGTCATAGATCCCCAGTGGTATTCTGAACATTAAATACTTCACTCACTTAAGAGAAGCCTGTGAAGTCTCTAATTTGATGCCATGGAATGCCCGATCCAGCGTTTTGCTCTTCTAGCTGTGCATGAGTGGTGAAAAGTGAATGGCAAACTGAACTTCATCCAGCACACATGTTCCTAATTATTATGGCCGGCTGGTGTTTATAGGTCTTAAGCCAATAAAGGCATCCAAAAATCACAAATGTAACTGGATCAGAGAGCACTTGGCCTTAACTAGCTGTCAATTAAGTAAAACATGATAGATTTCAGATCTCTTTCAAAGAGTGGACGTGTGTCCAAGTCCTTCATTCCCCACCTTCCTACCACCA
>NW_015242577.1:0-591 GCF_001447785.1 Gekko japonicus | reverse complement strand
CTGTTTTCTAGGCTTTTTATTATTCATACTCTCATTCCTTTTTCATTAACCCCCCTTGCATATTTTCTCTTTTAATATTTTTAGTATGTAAGTTTGGTGAAATGGTCAAATTACTTATTGATGGTTACAACTAATGCATTATTATCCATCTTGTTACATAAAGTAAATATCAATATTTTTAATCCAGTTACCAAAGCAGCCATTTGCTCCATGTGTCAGCTATTGAACCACATTCTAATCAATTTCTACAGAGTTCATAAAGTTTAGCCAAACAGCCTTGTTAAGTTTTCAATATAACTTGGCCCCCACTTGTTGATAGACATTAAGTTTTTAATCTGGCAAAATGATAAAATGCACATTAAATCAAAAGTATAATACACAGAGGCAACATTTATAATTAATTTTCCTTAAGTACGAGTTCTAGATTTCTTGGTAAGCAAACTTTCAATGACCCAACAGTGGCCCTTTGAGGTGATTTTGTGATGGAATGGCCTTGACAATTGTTACTTGAAATGGGTTCTGAATTACTGAGATTTACCTTTCATCATGAATATTTAATGGATAACAGCCAGCATGGTATAGTGTTTAAGT
>NW_015242576.1:0-591 GCF_001447785.1 Gekko japonicus | reverse complement strand
CCCCCAAATATCCAGCTATTTCCCAACCCTGACCTGGTAGCCCTTTGCAGAGCTGAATGTTGGCATTCAAAGGCACATCTACAGGGAACCCTCCTTGTGGGTCCCGATTCTAAAAAAAACACCGCAGAGCCATCTGCTTCTACCCCCTCCATTTTCCATTTTCTCCACAGCGATTTTACTTTTTTGTGACTCCGCCACAAAGGGCAGCGGGTTGATCAGTGACAACCCCCCGGAGCAAATATTGCATCAGGCGTGAGCAAATCGTCCTTGTCTCGTCCAGCCCTGGCGGCTTGTAAGCTGGGATCCCAGTACAAATAGGCCTTTGGACCGGTGACGTGCCCAGTCATGACATCGATGAGATCTCGGGGCGTATTTCAACAACGGCCTCAAGAAAAGCTCAGGCCAGAGTTGAGAGAGAGAGAAGGGCAGCGAGATTCCCTGGCTCCTCCGGTGTGAGACTGTCATGCTTTATGGCAGCGTGACAAGAGTCTTGCCGCACTCTGATTAGGCCATAGACAGGCGGCTTTTCAGGCACTAGCCAGTTCCTGTTCCCACTGAAAGAACGCAGGAGGAGGAAAGGAACAAAGCGAC
>NW_015242575.1:0-591 GCF_001447785.1 Gekko japonicus | reverse complement strand
CACTTAGGATTGCACTGTTAATATAGGAAAGATTCACTGACGTTCTGCAGCCAGCTATGCACAACCCACCTCATTTGTTATCCCATAGTTAATTACATAGTTGCAGCAGTTGGGTTGGCCATGGTCTGAAGCCACATAGCAATGACTTTGCAGAAGTTACGTAGCCCTGTTCAGTGTCTGGATGGGAGGCTCATTTGGGAAGTCTGTGGATGGAGCCCTGAGGTCCACTGCACAAAGGCAGCATTTAAAGAAAATGAAATTTCTTCCATGAGTCTTTTTAATGGGAGTGACTGTCCACAAAATAATTCAACCAAGTGGGACTGGTTAATACACATGGCTGTGTGTGTATCATAAGAACTCCCATACACTGAATGCAGAGCTGAGCATGTGAGTTGATTGAGCTGAAGCATACAGGGTGTACAGCCATCAATATATCTGCTAATCAAAACCTGCTGAGGGGAGATAGCAGTGGCAGAAGAATGGGGACAGGGGCAAATGGGCAGAGGGTTAGGGGGAAGGAGGAGATTGAGTCAGCAGGAGTGGGGTGGGGGAAACGATAGGGGCAAGTCAGCAGCAATGCTTGGAACCATC
>NW_015242574.1:0-591 GCF_001447785.1 Gekko japonicus | reverse complement strand
AAGCACTGCTCTCACTGGATGAGCCTTGGAGCGAGGAACAGTGAGAGGCGACCTTTGAGTTAGGTGGATCTCTTCCACCTCCAATGCTGAGAAGAGGGGAGGAGGCAGTTGTGTCAAGGAGGAGGCATGCTCCGAGGAGCCCAACCAATGAATGGGAGAGTCCAGTAAGCAGAGAGGTGGCACCTCCTGGACAAGCATCAGTACCAGTAATGAGTGTCCCCTTGGGTCGATGAGTGACAAGCTAGAAGAGTCATGGTGGGGACTCTTAGATCGAGGCTTTGGTCCAGACTTGGGCTTGGACAACTTGCCTGCCTTGTCACTTTTGCCCTCCCGGTGTTTCATTGATTTTGATGTTGAGCCCGAACGCTTCGATACCGAGCAGTCGGTGTTGGGTTAGCCCTGTGCTGCGGTGATGGTTGAAAGACTCAGTGTCGACTAGACTGTCAAAGGCCCTGGGGTTGATTCAGCTGGTTCTGGGTGTGTGGGAGTGGCCATTGGTGCAGGAGACAGAGCAGCCTCAGTCAGTGCTGCTTGGAGTCTCACGGCCCTATTTTTTCAGGTTTGGCGGGAGACGTTCACACAGTGGGTGCG
>NW_015242573.1:0-591 GCF_001447785.1 Gekko japonicus | reverse complement strand
TTTTTCAGAGTAGAGGATGAAAAATGGGAAGACTCCACTTTGGAAACAAGACTGTGAAACTTGGAACTCCAAAACTGGGACAAAACTTTGATAATCAAGAAAGCATGTCTACTTCATCTTTCTGATTCCTACTTTTTCCCATTTTAAATGTTTTATTTTCAGCTGGTCTTCCAATTTCAGAGCACAGCTGGAGAAATCAATGATTTAGAAGTTCTGAAGGGGATTTGCAGAAGAGTGTTGGTGGATAGTGGAAGGGTAAAGAGGCCATTCCTCCTGTGGTTCCCTGAAAATTCTCTCCCCAAAGCCCCACCACCATGAGGTATGATTGGGAGAGTGGCACAACCACTTTGAGTTTTGTCTGTGGCTTGGTGGACCAACTGGACATGGGTCATTGAAAACTGGAAGTGGCAGGGTACACACTGTCATCATGGCTCCGGGTTACCAGGAGCCTAAAAAGCTCCTAGCCAAACTTGTTAGGGCAGTCAGTTGCCAAACACTGATCCAAGCAGGCATTTGGAACCTTGGAAAGCAGAATCAGAGACAGCTGACAGATTCTCAGTGATCCAAGACTTCTGTGGCCACTGAAGGCTT
>NW_015242572.1:0-591 GCF_001447785.1 Gekko japonicus | reverse complement strand
AGCACCAAGAAGACAGAGCATCACTGTCTTCTTTATGCACTCACAGCCACCCTTTTAAAACTTCGTGTTCATACGATACCGAAAAGAAACGTTTACTATTAATTGTGGTCGTAATATTTGCTTGCCTTGCACCTTACATCAAATAAGCAAAGAATTAGGACATGTATGTCGAAATATCTGGGCAGCTTGTATAGAAGGGCCACCGACATAGACAGTGTGGCACCTTGACATTGCTGGTTCTGGGTGACAAGGGAAAGGGAAACAGGAAGAAAGCTTGGCCTTTATAGAGCCAAACGGAATTTGTTTGAGCCGTTTTTCAAGTAGCCATCTGTACATTCACAATGACGGGATTTGTACCTACCTTTGGCATGCGACAAATATCTCTGCAAACTCTTTTGATAGGCAAACATCTATTTTTGACCACTGTGATCACACATGAGCCAAACATCCCATCTGTTCAACCTGGCCGCCTCAAATAGTTGCCAAACAGCTTTGCAGAGAGGCAGCAGCTGTGGTGGTAACGTTTTGGTCTCTTGTCTTGCAGGGGCTTTTGCATCTATGCAGTAGGTGAGATGATTCCACCCAGGATCA
>NW_015242571.1:0-591 GCF_001447785.1 Gekko japonicus | reverse complement strand
CAATGGGAGAGCTGCAAAGTTGCACTCCAAAACACTATTATATATAAGGAGAGATGGCTTCTGTTCCCTCTTATGAGGAGGGGGGAAAAGTATTGTAGTTGAGAACACCATTATTAAGGGGGGAAATATACATATCTTGACTATCTGGCTTGTCCCGCCAATCAGTTAATCTCAAATGGGTCACAAATGCTGTCATTTAAATATATCGATGTGTTTGCCAAACCTTTTTATCTTTGGGAAGGGGGTCGACCTTGCCAGATTTGCGCAGTCTAAGCCCACAGCAGTTCGCCTGTCAGGCATGGCTAAGTAATTCTCCTGGATCTGTCACTGAATGTGATTCAGTGCTTGCTTACTTTGCAATGACATGGTAAGCTTTCTGTTGTTAATCTTTGTTACATGACTGGCAGTTGTAAGATAAGAAGAATCATATTAAATGCATTATTGGATATATATGTTTTAGTATTTAAGCATACGCCAGCTCAATTTAAGGGAAGGGGGGGAAGGGAGACAGATGGAGCTGCACAGAGAAATTTGAAGTGGCAACATTTGGCGATGGGGTGAGTGATGATTCCCCAGTCCCCTCAATCTGCC
>NW_015242570.1:0-591 GCF_001447785.1 Gekko japonicus | reverse complement strand
TAATAGACAATACAGAGATTTTTAAAAAGTGATGTAATTTTCGTTTTAAAAAATCAACAACACCTGATTGTTCAAATGTATTACATTTTCTGGAAGATTACAGAAGACATCATATGCTTCCTACAATGAAAATATAAGAATAATTGTGAAATATCAAACCTGACCTTAAACAAAGGAACAAAGAACACATCACAATACCCTACCCAGTTTGCATGAGCCGGCTTTACCTGGACACTTTGCCCTTGGCTTTTCGTGTTTAGAAGCACAGAGTTCAAAGGGCAGGACTGGAGCCCGTGAGATCTGACTGCATGTTGAAGTGTCAGAAAATAATACTGTTTGGTTACATATTCTTTTCAATAATAGTAAATACTACTGCTGCCACCAGAAACAACAAACAATGACTTCTTATTCTTTTTCCTAGCAGGTTTTATCTGGTTTGCACAACACAGCCCAACAACTGTGCAGGGAGGCTCAGCAGCGGCTCCCTAAACCGTCTGTTTTTGCTGCAAAAACAAGGGAGGGGAATGTCAGTCTCCATTTTTTCCCCCGCCATCAAGTCACAACTGACCCAGAGGTCATTTCGGGGGGGAT
>NW_015242569.1:0-591 GCF_001447785.1 Gekko japonicus | reverse complement strand
TTATGAATACGTGGGACAGCAGAGCTTATAAAATCTATCACATCACATACCCTCACTGGCACTGTCATTCTATTTAGACATGACACACATTTCTGCACTTATCCTTCTTTACCCTGTAATCTCTTAAATGGAACATGTCAGTTACAAGAAAGAGGATATGATTAGTAAGAATGCTTGTAACTTGATGCCTGGTGTTATGACAGCCTGGTTGGTCCTGCAGCGGGGCTTGGATGTTGAAGACGTGGCTCAGTCACTGTGGAAATAACTGGATTTGATGGTTCATTGCATTCCTTAGTTTAAGACTTCAGTTTTAAACCACATACTTTGCTATTTGTTTTATGGGACCATAGGTTAAGTTGCTGGTGATTCTTTCAATTGCATTTTTAAAAAGCATGGGGTTTTGTGTTGTTTTTATCATAGTTGTTGCGAGTTGCTTCCACCTGCAAGGCAAGGTAACTTCTATAAATTGTGGTCACTAGACTCAAGGCAGGTACTGGAAATATAAGCAGCCAAGACCTAATTTGACACTTATGTTGTGGGTATGTCCAATTATCATGCCATTGTGGTATATATTAATAGACATATTAATTT
>NW_015242568.1:0-591 GCF_001447785.1 Gekko japonicus | reverse complement strand
ACTGGCCCAAGTTCACTCAGCAAGCTTCCGTGGCAAAGAGGAATTCGAACCTGGGTCCTCCAGATCCCGCTGCAGCATTCTAATCACTACCGCACACTGGCCAGAAAGTGCTTTGCTCTTGAAGTTTAAAGATGCTCTAGGAAAGTATAATTGTGGAGCAGTCTGCAGTTCGCATTAAGCCTTGCCAGCGTGTGAAAAGAAAGGCTGTGCGTGAGAGCTTTAATGTTTGTGCGTGTGCATTTCAAGACGAGATGCGTCAACCCCAGAGGTTTTAAAATTTTAGAAACCAGGGTGGGACTGGAGCAGGAAGAATACAGCTGTTAGCAGCAAAATGCTAAAGCATTGTCCCTCTGAATGCTGAAAACAGGGATAGTTACCAAGGATAGAAACCAGAAAATAGAGATGGCCGCTGGTAAACAGGGACAGCTGGAATGTATTGTATTCAGCCAAACATGCTGTTCTGTACACTGTGATAGGGTTATAAAACCAATCTCATTTTAGTGTGCCAAGGTGACGGAAAGGAAATGCAATGTAGAGAATTGTGTGTTTTGTCACATGAATAGTGGTGCATGGATCTGTGTGCTCCACTGC
>NW_015242567.1:0-591 GCF_001447785.1 Gekko japonicus | reverse complement strand
TCCTGAGAAAGGTTTGTCTGAAAATGTACACAAAGGAAAGGGAGGAGCAGCCAACGGCACATCAGTCAATACAGAAACCATGGATATGAATGAATTATGGAATGGCCAGAGTGAGGAGAACGCCGGGGAACACCAGTCTGTGGAAGATTTATGAAATGGCGGGTGTCTGTCCGTTCCTAGTGGAAATCCCTTTCTTCCCACCCTCCAACAGATGAGGGTCTGAAAGCGTCTGAAGTTTTTTGCAAAGGGTTTAACTGAAATGTGGTACGTATTATTAACCCCACGGGATTTTGAAAGAGTTCGCTCGGGGCCCCCCCAATTTCTGATTTCACTTCATCTTCGTCATTTCACAGGCTCGCTGTTTGTAGGCATTTGGGGGTCTTAAGGCTCAAAGCTTTCTCTTTTATTAGCCCATATGTACGCCACATTTCTCGGGTTGAAAGGGGAATGCTCCTAGCAGGGGACTGACGCAGTTTGTAGACTCTGGGATGGTTGACTGACGCTGGAGAATCTATTGTGCTTCCTGGGAAGGAAAAAGAAGTCCTTAGAATATCTCAGCCTTTCATAAGGCCAGAAGGAGAAGAAAAAAAA
>NW_015242566.1:0-591 GCF_001447785.1 Gekko japonicus | reverse complement strand
GCCTGCTGTTGGGTCTTTGGAAGCAAGCAAGATGGGGTTCTTATTAGCATCAGGTCTCGCTCTCCTTTGTTGGGCGGTCAGCGGGGTGGTGACTTTCAACCCCTGGGATTTTTCTGCCAGGAACCCAGTCTTCAGGCTACCTGTTCGGACCCCCCCACCACCATGGCTGCCCTATGGGTCTCGGGCAGATACTTGGGCCTGGGTGGATGCCCCCCAGCAGAGAGCGTTGTCAACTTTCACCCCCATTTCGGTACACTGTGGGGAGGCCCAGGTGGTGGTCACAGTGAAGAGAGACCTGTTTGGGACCGGGAGGCTGATCCAAGCGGCCGATCTCAGCTTGGGCTCTTCCGGCTGCAAGCACACCTCCCTGGACGCCGAGAAGGACGCGGTGGTCTTTGAAGCCGGGCTTCACGAATGCGGGAGTACCTTGCAGGTACATTCTTGTTGTCTTTAACGTTCTGTGGGTGAGTGTCGGTGTGGTTCGGGTTCAATGACTCCAGAAGCTTTCCCCTTGATTGGAGCCAGGTGGTATTCTCACTGAGAGACTGAGCACGATACTGAAACTGGCTGAAAATTTGCAGCTTCCTGGAA
>NW_015242565.1:0-591 GCF_001447785.1 Gekko japonicus | reverse complement strand
CCTCTGGTAGCACAGCCCAAATCATGACACAGTCATTTACACATAATCCTTTTACTGCTGGATACCCCCTATTCCAGCTTCATATTCAAAAAGAATGCTGGCATTTCATGTCTAGCCTGGCCAAGAGAGATGCCTGGAAGACAGGTCTCAAAGAAAATGGAAAAGAGGAGAAAGAAATCAGGAGACTCAAGAGAACTAAAAGAAAGACTGAAAAATGGAAGAGAAAAAAGAAAAACAATGTGTGTATTTTTCTGGGGGAAATGGGAAAATATGGAAAATAACCTTATTGTGGGCTGTCACCACTTGTTCAGTGCCTTCTTCTGAAAAGGTTGAAAATGCTCCCCAAAGTTACATCAAACAAACTATCAGGGAGCGTCACTGGTACCATTGCACCTCTTCTGGTTTCTTTTTTTCTAATTATCGCAAATAAGTGCTCGTTTATTAGCAAGCTTTTTTTTTAATGGCCACTTGTTTGTTAACTTGTACTCCCTCTGCTGGCTGCACTCTACAACACAAATAATGCTTTCAAGACCTCTGTGTGGACCATGGGCAATTCAGCTGGTTTCTCTGAAACAGTAATTCAAAAGGGTT
>NW_015242564.1:0-591 GCF_001447785.1 Gekko japonicus | reverse complement strand
ACTATTTTCTACTACCTGGAGGTTGGCAACTTGATCAACAAACGCATCTAATGTCCTCATCAAGGCCAGGATACGTCTGGAAAACACATTGACGCAGCTACCTCGCCGAAGCTAAGCAAGCGCGGGTCCAGTTGGTGCCAGGGTAAGGCCCTCTTTGGGAAGACGGCCGTGCGTTGTAAGCTTTTGAGAACTGCCAAATTTTATACCTGTTATTGCTCAGTATTGGGATGTTTGTATTCTTTTTGCTGTTCTACCACCTCCTGCCGTTTTTAGAAGTTTCTGGCTTGTAACTTCTCAGCATCTTGTAAATTCTGCTTTTTCACTTGTATGCATCTTTTTTTTGTTTACTTTTGGGAAAAAAACCACCATATCGCGCCTCTGGGACCTTTGCATGACCTTTGCCTGTCTGTGTCGTGCTTCAGACATGCTATCAAGGCATGCTTCCTAGTAAACCTGTTTTTCCTGGCCTCTTTTTATGAGTGAATTATTAGGTGTCTTCAGTTGCCTAGTGAACAGGTGAAGTGCAGGCAATAAGATTTGTATAGGTTTACGATGCTTCACTGGGTCGGGGAGAGGCCAAGCTGGGAGTTG
>NW_015242563.1:0-591 GCF_001447785.1 Gekko japonicus | reverse complement strand
CCACAGCTCAGAGGGAGCATTGGATGTAACCTGCTCTCGGGTTGTGGAGAACTTTGCACCATATTTTTATAATCTCAAGATCCTGCCCATGTTTCTTTGGGAGTCAGGTCAGCTGAACTGTAGTGGGCTACTTCTCAGTAGTGATGCTGGGGGCCTGGTCCCGCGGGATACACAAAAGGAGGCCTAGTCTGAAGATGTCAGGTACATTTCAGTTTTCTCAGTGGGGGTCAGAAGACCAGCTTCCCTGCTGACGACTAGCTACTGATGGTGCTCTTTGTCTTCAGCCCTGGTCCTCTTTGCTCAGGAACTGGAACAGCCTGGCAGTGACTCACCCGGGCTACATGGCATTCTTGACGTACGATGAGGTCAAAGCGCGGCTTCAGAAGTTCATTCACAAACCTGGCAGGTGAGAGAGCGTGAAGGCAGAGAATCCCTTTCTGCCTTGACATATCGCGTACCGTCTGCTGTGTCAAAGGAAGTCGAGTGTAATGGCAGTGTGGCGGTTAATGTTTGTTATGTGTTTAAAAGATTTCTCTCATCTCTCAGTCAAAAACTTCTCAGGTGGTTTTAGGGTCTTGTCCCTGAAGGTCA
>NW_015242562.1:0-591 GCF_001447785.1 Gekko japonicus | reverse complement strand
CTGTTTCAGCCCTTGCATTTGAATAACAGCCAGTAACAAGGCCTGCCTTAAAAAAGTCCCACCCACTTTCTGAAAACTGGCCATGGCACTGACAGGCACCATATTGGGCAACCCTGTATTGTCAAGCTTGGTGCTCCTGTTGTAATCATTGCAAAAACTACTGAAGTAGGAAGGGAGATCTTTGCATCTCAAATCTCATACTGCTGGGATGCTGTTGTCTATAAGATGCCATAACCTTTGGAGCACCTATCATGCAAATGAGGCTTAGGACTAGACATGATACTGAGTCATCTCTTAGGGATCAGCTTCTTTTTGGTGGTGTTATGATGTGTAATGGCCCACAGTTTATTCTGGCGAGAAGAGATGTGCAAACAACTTTACACTATTCAAGCATCTTTTGTACTCTTCTGTTGAATAAGGATTTAGCAATCAATTTGTGTGCATGAGCAAGTTCCACTAAGTATAAACTGTTCCCCCCCTTTTAGGGTGTCAGTTACAATGAGCAAGCGTAAGTTGAAGGAGGACAACTTTACAAATGGGGAATGTATCTCAAAGGTAAGTAAGATATTTAAGACAAAATTTCTTTTTTTT
>NW_015242561.1:0-591 GCF_001447785.1 Gekko japonicus | reverse complement strand
TAAGGAGCCTTTTACTCCAGCTTTTGGTAGCTTTTTAAACCCCCCTGCAGTTTTGTGGATATCTGCTGGCTGTTTTGGGTCCTGTCTCTTTTACAGAGAGCAACTGTGGGATTGATCCATCAAGAGGTTTCCCAGCTGGTAGGGACCAAAAACAATTCAACCTTTTCTCTTACCACAGTACTTATACCTGGGAGGGGTGAACACCTTGGCTTGAACAAGCGAACCGTAGCCAACGTTCCGTTGACTGACCTCGACCATCCCAAAGGATCAAACCCGCAAGACTTCTCCCTTACCCGTCGTCGTCTTCTGAACTTCTCAAAGGCCTCCTGCATGCTTTGGATGCCGGTCTCCCCTTCATCGCTGGATCCTTCGAGATGTACCGTGAAGGCACAGTAATCCTTCTCTGTCACTGCCTCCATCCTCCTCGCGATCCTTCTGTGGGAGAGAAGTTCAATTTATCATTCCTCTGAGTTCAATTTGCCCTTCTACAGAAGCGCATTCTAATTTTTCCAAACTTCTGGGAGCACGCTGGACCAGACTCAAACACTGAACATCAGGCTTGACAATTGGTGCAGAGGAATAGCAGAGGAA
>NW_015242560.1:0-591 GCF_001447785.1 Gekko japonicus | reverse complement strand
CGGCACGCTCCGGCCCAATCCGAGGCCTGGCTGCGTGTGACTCTTAGTAGACCTAGGAATTTGCTTTGCTGTTGCTTTTTTAAATAGAAAACTTTTCTGATTGAAGTGTCCTCTTTTCTTGCTAGGCTTCCTTTTACTTAATAAAATTTCTTTTCCAGTGAGAGAGAATTTTTTGGAAGTAACGATTTGGGCTGTCTGCCCTCCCTCCTCCAGTCATGTATTTTTAAAATTTGGTAGTCCCCTTAGTTCTGGGTGAATTCTGTGTTCCCCTCAAAAGGTTTGTTTTGCAGCTACTCTCTTTGGCATCTGGGAGAAAAAAAGGATTTATACAGCCAGTGCTCAGTTCTGTTTTTACGGTTCTTCGCTTTGCCTTTCATGTGCAATGCCTTAATTATGTCATTCGATAACTCACTACTGTATAACCTTATGCTTTCTTTTCCTTCACAACACTGTTGGGACCTGAGTTGACACCTTCTCACTTATCCATATGTGGTGTGTCATAAAAAGCAGCCCAGTACACACAATGGCAGCTTGTTTCCGTATGCGACAAAACAACATACAGGTCTTTTTAGCAGAAAGTTTTCCATCTCT
>NW_015242559.1:0-591 GCF_001447785.1 Gekko japonicus | reverse complement strand
GTTTGCACAGGATTACAGCCAAGGATGGTAAGCAATTATTGGGCTATAAAGTCCTGGGCAGAACCTCAAAAAGCAAAACTATTCATTTATTTTGCTCATTCACCAAACAGACAAAGGAGAGGAGAAAGAAAGGGCCCCTTTTCGGAAACGGGATATATTGCATTGTGGAGCTCTGCGGTAAGTTGGCAGCAGAGCTCAGGAGGCACCACATTTTTTGCCTTCCCGGTTCGGTTAAGAAACGCCACCTCGCCGCCAAGGAGCCTGCAGCCTGCTCTCTTAAACAGCCAGACCGGCTTCCCCTACACCCGCTTCCCCTTCCCCTGCTGCCCCCTTACCCGCACAGCCTGAGCCAACTTCAGGCGCTCTTCTGCCTTTTCTTGCAAGCTAACCCCAGTTTTGCAAGCCGGAGGCCCAGAGCAAGCAGTCAAATTAACCGCGCTGAGCCGCTTCCAACGCACCAATGACGCCGCGCCGTTGCTTTCAAAACAGCCAATCAGAGGCAGGCAGGCGCCAAAGGTCCCGGGAAAAGTGGTGCGCTGTCCCCTGTGTTCATACGGGCGGGCGCACCAACCGGAAAGCGGTCTGTTCCGC
>NW_015242558.1:0-591 GCF_001447785.1 Gekko japonicus | reverse complement strand
GCCAATATTGCTGTATAATCCAATAATTTCAGAAAGAATTTGCCTTCGGTACATAATCACGAATGCTTGTTACTCACTAGTAACTGTTCTTTAATTTAAAAAAACCCCAACATCAGTGTTTTATTAAACAGTTTTCAAAGAAGAAAGGCCCGAGGCATTGGTAGGATATTATAGACAAGAGCTTTTTAGTTATTCCGTTCCTGGGTTTTGCTCTTTCGGAAACGGCCACAGACTCAAGGTGATTGAAAACAACCGCACTGTAGCAAGGCCTCTTTGTTAATAACTGAGCCAAAGCCCCGAGAAGAATAGAGGAGAGTGACACTACGAGTGCTGCACTGCATTACTTATGCATTTCACAGCACAGAAGCTTAGATTATCAGTTTTTCCAGGCCATGGGAAAGCTTAAATAACCATTCTTTGCTTCAACACACGCAGACATACCTATGTGTACACTTTCCAGTCCAACGGCAATGCCTAAAATTCAGATCAGGAGAAATATTCTTCTAGCTTCTCATCAGTATAAATTTAGCCACATCTGTCTGAGTTAACTATGCTCTTGTAGTTTGAATGCAACAATACCTCTAAAGCCAA
>NW_015242557.1:0-591 GCF_001447785.1 Gekko japonicus | reverse complement strand
ACTCCACAGCTTAGAGGGAACGTTGCCCGGGACCGCGCCTCGCCCGCCCTGAAGGGAAATCTCGCTTTTGAGCCTTTCCCCTTTCCCCTTCTGGAGCCGTGCTGGCGTCTTGCACGAATTAACAGGCGTGTTGGGCTGTGGCTTAGGTGTTCCCCTCCCCCAGCCCTGAAAAAAGAAAAACCCAGGCAGACTCCAGAGGGAAGACGCTCCATATCCATGCAAATCCCCATGGCCGCGGCTCCCACACCTGCAGCACACCTGCGTGCCCCTTGCATCATCGTGCCACCCCTGCAGTCCCGGCCCCGGACCTGCGTGTGCGTCTCCCGGATGATTGATCGTGCGGCTCAGGTGCTGACTCAGCCCTTGCCTGCTAGCACAAGTCGCTCCGTCCCCATCCTCCTCCTCCTCCTCCACTCCGCAACCCTCTTCGATTCCCAGAGCATCTGTTCCCTTGACTCATCGGGGCTGGGAAGAACCGAGGGGGCCGGCGCGTCCACTTGCTCCGCCGCAGGGCAGATCCCTTCGTTTGGCATCTCTCCCGACGCAAGCCAGAGCATCATCGTGTGTCACGAGCGCACGGTGGGGCTCTGT
>NW_015242556.1:0-591 GCF_001447785.1 Gekko japonicus | reverse complement strand
TGCTCCTGCAGGAAATGACCCCTGCGTGTGAGGCTGGTTCTGTGACAGTGACAACTTGATTGCAGAGAAGAGCCCCTGCCTCAAAACACCCCATGTTGCGTTACAGGAAGGAAACCGTTAGCCAATCCTTCTCAGCCACTGTCCTCTCCCTCTTTATTATTTCTCCTTTAAATCCTCTTTTTATCTGACAGTGGGCTTTATCATATTTTTATTCCTTGGTTTTTATCTCAGTTCCATGCAATTGCCTTTTTTCTGCCTCTCTGCACTCTTGCAGTACCTTACAAAACATACCTTTTGAGTGTTTCCCTTTTCTTTTCACCCATCATGGGACCAACATTTCTCTATGTTCAATTATTTTCTACAAAGATCCCTGTTTTGAAGAGGCAGGGGGGTGGGGATATCAAACGGCCAGTGGTCCCTGCTGAATAATCATTTTTTATATCAACAACAGCCGCTCGTGTTCTAAATAACTGATATCCCAGCAGTTTCCACTTGTTTTATTTCTTTGCAGTGACCCTTCCCTCCCTCCAAACAAGTCAGGGCAGTGTGCATAGAATATTCACAGAACAACCCTGCGAGGTAGGTTAGACT
>NW_015242555.1:0-591 GCF_001447785.1 Gekko japonicus | reverse complement strand
GCCCGACAATCTTGCAAAGTAGATCAGGGTTATCACCCACAAATATGGCGGGGAGCTTGCTTAGTGAGTTCATGGCAACGACGAGGTTCCGACCAGGTTCTTCTTGGCTTACAGCTCAACATGGGCAGAGATTGAACCCCGAGGTTACTGTTTGCCTATCTGGCCACAGGTCACCTGCTGAATCTATCCCAGCTCCAATACCCTGGACTGCTGATTAGAGGAGAAATCAAATCTCTATCCATTTAGCCCTATCACACTCCCAGGAAGATCTTCTACTTAGTACAGCTCCGGGGACAACAATTAGCCATGGCCTATCATTACCTGAACAAGATGGGAGGGTCTCAGCCCACACAGCCTCCCCCCCACCCCATAGACTGCTCAGTAATTAACGCCAACCACTTTGGGGACGAGCCACACCAGAATCACAAACTACGGTTGTTCTCTTGACTCCAAACCAGGATTCTAAACTGGCTTGTGAGCCTGAAGGAGCGACAAACTGCAGTTGCTCCCTCAAAGCAATGGTCTTTCATTCCTGGAAAGGGAAGCGGAAAGGAGGGAAAGCAGCTTGCCAGCCCCAAGGACCCCCCCCCC
>NW_015242554.1:0-591 GCF_001447785.1 Gekko japonicus | reverse complement strand
GCCTGTTCCACTGAGAAACTGCTCTGTCAAGACGAATTATTTGTCTTCTTTCTGCCAGAGGCATATGCATATCCATGACACTGAACTGCCCTGTCCCTGGGAAGCGGAATTATTCTGCCATAGCGTTTCCATTACAAGCTGGTAGCCCTGTGAAAGACCCTTTGAGCATGTACAGAGAAGACCCATTTATTGTAGCTTTGGCATGAATCACTACTGATTGGAACTAACGGTTGAGGAAAATAGCTGGGTTTGTATTCATTTGAATTGGGTTCAGAATATATAAGTGGTGTTATGAAATCTCTCCAGTTGTGGTCTCCATAAGAAACACATTCCCAGGTATGATTGTTGCTCCTGCCTCTACACAGTGCATAATGGCCTAAAGTGTTTTGATCAGGTGATGAGAAATCATGCAGTGTAAATATGTATATGGACCAGCTCCTTAGTTCTTAAAAAATTTAACTTTGCCAGGATAATTCCTATTTTTCCCAATTTCTTAAAACCCACAGTATCAAAAAGGTGCTAGCGTAATGGTTTACCACATTCAGATTTAAAAAGAACTGATTTAAAGGCCTCGGGCTCTACACCTGATGC
>NW_015242553.1:0-591 GCF_001447785.1 Gekko japonicus | reverse complement strand
AATAAACACTGTATGTAGCTGATAGAAAGTCCAAATTGATTAGACCACAAATTTTGTTGCTACAGCAACCTTTTATCCTTTCCCTATGGCAGTTATCAACTCCTTTCTCACTGGCTTCACACTGTGATATACATGCTCCAAAGTACAAAGGCAAGACCATGTCCATTTCTCAAAATTCAGTCTTGGATGAAGGGGAGGGTCAATCTCTGTCTCCAGGCCATGTTTTTCAAAGCACATAGGATACCTCTGTAGTGCAGTGCAGTGCGAAATCACAGCTGAGATACCCACTCCCCAAACAAAGTTATTTTTTGTGTGCTTTCGAACTCATGAGATGACAGGGTTGTCAGTGCCCAGAAAAATTTGCTCTCCTTTATAAAAAGAAAACAAAAAATATAGACCTAAAGGCTGGATAACTATAAGGAGACCAAAGCAAATTTAAAGAGAGTTGGTTTACATTTGTTGGTCATTCAAGACTGCCAACTGTATGTGATCTGCTGGAAAAATATTGTGGATGGAACCAAGTAGTTACAGGTACAGGAATCTGCACTTCCTATTAATACTCTTTTAGCCATTGTAATCACAGGAGTTGCT
>NW_015242552.1:0-591 GCF_001447785.1 Gekko japonicus | reverse complement strand
AAATTCCCAACCCGGAGCTGGCACCCCGAGACGGGCACAGCCAGAGTCCTTTCTCATCCCCAGAATGTCTGTTATTGGCCTAAAATATACCCATCTCACCTTAAAAGTATGCAGGCTTGGTTTTCCTTTAGCTGCATAGGAGTAGGATATACCCCGACATTAAAAAAGCAACAGGTCAGATCTGTTTTTTTTAAATACCTTAAACGATCTAAGTGCTTTCCCATTTTACCATATCCCAAAACCAAAGCTTAGGAGTCCTGTGGACACTTGAGAGACTAACAAAAAACGGATCCCAGCATCAGCTTTCCTGAGTCCGAGCTCACTTCATCAGATGCACATCCGTGCACATCCATTCGGCAGGCACGTCTTTAATAAAAACTACCAACAAAGAGCAGGGTGCCCAGAGTCCTGTAGGACCTTAAAGGTGAACAAGATTTGATTTCGGTATGAGTTTTAGTGGACTAGAACATACCTGATCAGATACACCAGTTACATCTGAATTCCGTTGCATTTGACCAAACAGGCCATAAAAGTTTTTGCTAGATTAAATACTTGTTCCTCTTGAAGAGACATAAGAACATAAGAGAAGCC
>NW_015242551.1:0-591 GCF_001447785.1 Gekko japonicus | reverse complement strand
ACAATGCTTATTTTTACAGTCCACAAACTTTACTTTTTGTCTTTACAATTCAGTCCTGCATTTAGTTTCCCTTGTCACAGTAGCAGCATAAAGTTAATCCGCTCTATTCCAAGCCAAGCAAAAGAACTGGAGTGCAATGTTCTTAAGGTTCTGCCTAGGTTGTAAACAACTCTTGTAGGTCATCTACAGTTCATCTTTCCCTTTTTAATGACACATTTAGGCAATGCTTCTTTTCTGTTTTCCAATAGCTGGTTATATTTGTGCTTCACAGAGGCACCTGCTTCCTTCTGCTTCTTATTCCAAAGTGTTGGCGACAGATGTCACCAGATCCTTGTCTTATTATATCTGCGATCAGGAGATCCGGGCCCAGATATTTGCAGATGAAAGATATCCCTGCCCTTGAAAGAGAGGCATTAAATTGCCATTTATCTGCAGTAGTATCACACCAATGTGATTTACAAACTATATCAGAGGTGTATTTGACATTAGGGCTGCTCAGTTTTGTTACTTTTGTGGGTCAAAGAGGGAAGGCGTTACCAGAGAAATGCAGAGCAAGCTGACCTACCTGTTAAATGGAAAAACCTACTCAAG
>NW_015242550.1:0-591 GCF_001447785.1 Gekko japonicus | reverse complement strand
CTTCTGCAGACCACAAGCGTGGCTCTTGATTATTCTCTGGCTTTCCATTGTCTGCCATTTTGCATAGAGCAAACGTGGTACGTGGCATACAAAACCAGCCATCGGCATGATATCCTGCGCATTTCTTTTCCAAATAAAACATGTCTAATGGCGCAGAGATATGCATCAGCCCATTCAAGCCGGGTCCGTTAAAGGCGCCACTGTTCTCAGAAGGCAGGTTCTGCATGACGATGAGGCACTCCTCCCCGAACTCCCACCACTGCCCCTTCAGCCGACTCCCACCCCAATGGCCCGGCTTTTACCGATGCCCCTCTGCCCGTGTCTAACAAACACTGTTGATCGCAATAACAAAGCATTAAAAAAAACAGCCCTCCATTAAACGGGACGCCCTTTCGAATATTAGGCTCACAATACAGCATAGATAAACAGAAGGTATTCATGCAAATATTGCACATATTGTATTGATCTGAATAACGTATTCGTGCGCTCCTCAGCTTGCTGTCTGCGTCTGCTCCAGTTTCCCTATCTACAACCGAGCAGCCACGGAGAAAGAGGAATTCAGCTCTTCTTGGGAAGAGGAAAAACACAATC
>NW_015242549.1:0-591 GCF_001447785.1 Gekko japonicus | reverse complement strand
CACTAAATGTCCATGTGACCTGACCCTTATACTGGAACAGACCACTGGTCCATCTACTCAGACTGGCAGCAGCTCTCCATGGTCTCAGGCCGAAATTCACTTACCCACTGCCAGATTTTTTGACTGGAGATGCCAGAGATTGAACCTGGGATATTCAGCATGCCGAGCAGATGCTCTGCCAACAACCCACAGCCTTTCCCCTCTTGGGCTTTAATTGTGTTAGGTATTTGAATTGGGTTCATTAGGCACTGAAGCTGCCTCACATGTGAATGCAGACAGGAAGGGTGTCAATATTTCAAATAAATAAACAACCCAGGAATAAAATTCTAGCCACAGCATGTAGTTCCATCCTAGAAATAGGAGGGAAATTTAGTTCTTATGCCATAGAGTCTACCTTTGGTTGTGATCCTGGTTATGGTGCCGATTACAGGAGAAGCTCTTGCGCTGGTGTCACTATGATATATACGTATGCGGAAAATCCACTGCAGTGGGGCATTAATTAATGTCTCGTTCCTGTCAAAACACACGCACGCCCCACATTTGTCAGGGTCCTATCATCTTTGCTGTAATGAACAGGAACGACTATATTAA
>NW_015242548.1:0-591 GCF_001447785.1 Gekko japonicus | reverse complement strand
AGAAAAACCTGCCTTTGGGGCACTATTGAGATGGTTAACTCATGATGCTACATAGGATGCTAAACAGCTCTGGCTGTGAATAGATATGATAATCTAAATAGGTACAGTTGAATCAGAGCAAGCTGTTCTGATGGCTAAGAAGCAGTCCAACCTATCTGTCTACTTTTGTGGTATCTGCTCTGTGTCTTTAGTGTATATGAAAACCATATAAACACATTACTGTAGAAACGTAGTGTTTGGTCCTATTTATAGAAAAATAAAGCCAGTATCCTTTTGGTAAGAAATGCAATCAAAAGTGTATAAATGATTCAGTCTCACTGTTAGTCATCCTCTGACAAGATTAAGAAGAAATGAAGTGGGAGGGTGTTCAGTTAAGTCTTATTGGCTGCTAGTTAACATAAGAAATGCGTAAAAATAGAAGCACATTTGGTTTCTAATGCACAGATTTTAAAAATGAGCTGTTCATGCATTGTTAAGTCCCATTGGTTTCAATGACAGAGTCAAGCGCATGATTAATTCTCCCATGGAAATCAGTTGACTCCTAAAGGGTCTGGACTGTGCTCTTTTGTTTCTAATGCACATCTTGGCTGA
>NW_015242547.1:0-591 GCF_001447785.1 Gekko japonicus | reverse complement strand
TCAGGCAAAGGAAGGGTGGGCAGAGTGGGGCCTGCCAACTGATGTAGGCCCATTCCGCCACAAATACTGAAGGGAAATCTCAATTCCAATGGTATGCCATTTGGTCATCTGTTATATTTCTAGAGCTTTCAATAGCTGATTGATAGATTTTTATTTATTTATTAGATTTATATGCCCTCCTCTCCAGGGAAGGCTCATTTTCCCCTTATTAATCATGTTTATATCCTGCCTTCTTCCTCTGCTTTCCAATTACTTCTGTAGTGGAGCTGAATATCTGATAACTGGCAGTATTGAGTGTTTTCCCCCTGATAAGTGCTTTGATGGATTTCCTTCTCATCTCAAGGTTTCCTTGACAACCAATCCTGTGTGAAAGTCAAATGAGGCTCTGAAATTTGGCCTTATTTCATATGCTCCAGCTGCACAATACTAGGAGATCCATGTTCAGTCTTTCAACTTTTTTTTTGGGGGGGGGCATTAAATGCAGGTTTGTGTGCCAGTGAAATTGATCACAACAGCAGTGCTAGGACAAAATGTCCGTAACCCCTTTCACGTGGGCCTGTATGGGTCCCTGTATTTTCCCCACTGTGGAAA
>NW_015242546.1:0-591 GCF_001447785.1 Gekko japonicus | reverse complement strand
CCAGTTTCGCCCCACACTTGTCCAGGGATGAGATCCAAGTGCAGGATTCACTAAATGCTTCATGGTAATCAGAGATAAGACGCTCTTGAGCAGTAATCACATGTAGCCTGAAATGTGGGTCAACAGTTGCCCCTTTCAGTCATTACCTTTTACCAGGCATGTGTATAGAATGTGCTACATGCTATCCTCATGGTACCTGCCTTGTCCCTTTCAGACAAATTGGATACTGCACATATTGGAAGGATCACAAGTAGCACATTCTCCCCATATGTGTTGTTAAACATAACAATTGAAAAGGGGTACGGGGTGTGTAGGATGGATGTGGAATAGCCCATGCCTGACCTGCCTAAATGGCTCCTCCATAACTAGAGGGAGAAAAATGGTAGCCATCTTACCATGCCTTTTCCTTCTCCTCAGACCTACTCAGGCTTGTTTTGTGTCACCATAAACCCATATAAATGGCTTCCAGTTTATACTCCTCCTGTCGTAGCTGCCTATAAGGGCAAGCGGAGATCTGAAGTCCCGCCCCACATCTACTCCATTGCAGACAATGCCTACAATGACATGTTACGCAGTAAGTATCTCAGTCTT
>NW_015242545.1:0-591 GCF_001447785.1 Gekko japonicus | reverse complement strand
GATCCAGCAGGGCTCATCTGATGTTTTTAGTAGCACCTAGTGGGCATGACCAGGCATTGTGGTGCTTTAATTGTAGATTAAGAGGACATTTCAACCATGACTGTGTTAATCGGCCTAATCCAATTTTCATTCGTCACAACCTAACAAGTACAGAGGGAGAATGAGAGCAAACAGACTCAGGAGAAACAACTGAATCTGGAACAGTGACTGTAATCATCAGTGAAAAAGAAATATTGCTAGATTTGATAGGACCTGTACATAATGATCATGTGCATTCAGATGGGGGCACATGGGAGTCATTTCACAGAGAAACCTGCACATGTGAAACCTTTCAAAAAACCCAAATTATCTAGCCAAGATTTGAAGACTAGAAGAAACGCATCAGAAAGTGAAGGAACCGGCAGGTCAACAGGGCCTCTTTTTGGATAAATAGTCTTGGAAGGTCCAATTTCATATGATCTTGAAGGCACAGATATGAGCTTTCCATTCTTGTATCCAGAGCACTGCATGAGTGAACAAGTCGCCGCTCTTACTGGCAAAAATGCATTTAAAAGCATTACGGGTGCCAAGGTGAATTCAAGATGGGCAGCC
>NW_015242544.1:0-591 GCF_001447785.1 Gekko japonicus | reverse complement strand
CAGGCCATGGCAAACCACCTCTGAAAACCCTACTCTGGGTCACTGTAAGCAAGCTGTGACTCAAAGGTAGTTTTCAGCACCTCCAAGGGTGGACAGCTCTTGCAAGGGCCCTAGCAAATGGGAGCCAATTGGCCCATCAGACGTTTTATGGGATTCAGAAGAAGGCCTTTCCAATGGACTGGCTTTGCCTGTAACAACCAGTGAGGAGAGGATATCAAAAATTCACTTCTTTAATTCAACACCCAAACTTTCTCCCTCAAGTCAGATCTGCACATGCATTTGTATTACCCATACGCAGTTTTTGTCTCCATATGTTGAATAGCCAAGGGCTGGTCCATGTATGGACTAGCAAATCTATACAACTGGGCCAGCCACGGCAATAAGATAGATTTCTGTATCCCTGGTGGAAGACCCCAGGTTTGCAGAAAAATCTATATTTTGGAAGTACAACTCCTTAGAAATTAATCATGATGTCTGTGCTTGAGCAGACATCATTAAAAAAACAAACACCCATTTTTCACCTTTTACTGCCCTGTGGATTGTAATTCCTTGCCTGAGCACAATTACAGTTCTGCCTGGACTTGGACTACA
>NW_015242543.1:0-591 GCF_001447785.1 Gekko japonicus | reverse complement strand
AGGGAACCTTTACCTTTTAAATTATGTCTTGTGGGTCATTTGAAGTTAATGGGACCAAGGGAAGTTGATCCACAGCATGATATACTGTGTAATTATCTTCTTTGTAATTTACCTTCAGGTAGAATGGCAATCACGTGGATAAGAGCCCCACTAGCAGTCCTGCTCACATATTAATGTGCATATTGCAGCTCACTAGGGAAACACTATGAGGTCATGATACTTAGCATGGGGGGGGGGTTAAACTCTTCCCCATAACACTGTCAGACATTCCAGAGCATCACAGACTAAAGCACAGATGTGTTTCGGATGGAACGTTTAAGCTCTGAGAATTCCACCTTTGCATCCTTGAAGGGGGATTCATCACAACAACTATGAACACAAATCTAAAATTCAGACATATTATATGGGACGCCACGCTGGGATCAGTCTAATGGTCCATCTAGTCCAACATCCTTTTTCCCCACAGTAGCTCACTAGATGTCAACCAAAGTCTCCCTGTTGTTGCCCACTAACTTATCTCTTCCAATACTTTAATTAATAACTAAGTTCCTTCAAGTCATGACCAAGTTATAATAACCTCTCAGGGGTTTT
>NW_015242542.1:0-591 GCF_001447785.1 Gekko japonicus | reverse complement strand
TAGCTCGTCCCAGACGGTGGTGACTTTGGCCTTCCCGTCTGAGTCAGTGAAAATGGCAAAGGGGAGGTTACGGGATTCTGCTTCAAGAATGGTTTTAAGGTGCCTCTACTTGGCTGGAATGGGGGCAAGTTCTCCTGTTAAGGGCTGACGTCGCTGTTTCTGACTGGAGCATAATTTGTTCTTGGAGAGCCCTCTATAAAGGAAGGTGACCCATCACAGAACCAATATGCAAAGTGTTGGTGTTCTGCTTCTTCCAGAGAGTTTCCCCATTCTGCCAGCCACTTGTCCTGTTCTCGTTTTGTTGCAAGGCTATGCGAGGTGCAGGATTCTGTTTGCTCTTCCGTGAAGTCTGCCTGTTGGCCTAGTAGGGCAAGCCTCCATTGTGCTATTTGAGCAGTGGAGAACTGTCCGGTTTGTCTTTTGCCTGAGACAATGTACTTCAGAGGACTGCATGTGGTTGCAGTTACCTTTGATGACGGATTCCCAGTGGGCAAGACTCAAAACCAGGACAAGGCAGATTTTATCACAAGGACTGTATCTAGGTTCTACAGGACTTCGATTTTGGGGGTGGTAAGCTATGAGTTGCCAACT
>NW_015242541.1:0-591 GCF_001447785.1 Gekko japonicus | reverse complement strand
TGAGAGTCAGTGCAGTCCAAAAAGACAGCTGAGCTCTTCCAATAGAGGAGTGAGCCAGGGAGCTTGGAAGGGGTGAGGGGGAAGGAGAATGGATTTAGGACTGCAGGCAGACAGACATAGAAGAAATGCCCACAAAAGAAACATGCAGAGCAGGGCAGCTGGGAAGAGCAAACCCAGAGGGTCAAGAAACCACCTGGTCAGAATACATGGAGGTTTGAGGGAATGGGATTGAAAGGCTACACAGAGTTGCCTGGTGGTGGCTGTGATTTTTGCACTTTGTATATGGTGAGCAGTGAGACCAAAGAGGATCCCCAGGGGAACTGACCACCAGCCAATGGTCAGGCACCTGGTCTGAGGCCGCAGGCAATAGTCACACTGGTATTGACCTGTAAAGACCTATATGGCTTGGGGGCAGCATACCTTAAGGACCGCCTTCTCCCATATGAATTTACCTGTCCACTCTGGTCATCTTCGGAGGCCCTGGTTCGGGTACCCCCATCCTTTGAGGCTAGACGAAGGGTAACACAAGAAAGGACTCTTTTGCTCATGGTGCAAAACTTTAGAAGTACCTTCCCAAGCAGATTCATCTAT
>NW_015242540.1:0-591 GCF_001447785.1 Gekko japonicus | reverse complement strand
ATTTCCTCTGGCTTGAAACAACTATCATGACCAGCCTCTTAAAAATATGAAAACTCATATTCAAGCATTTTCAACATTCAATTACTTGCTATGATTTTTGTTACCTTCTTGTTGGTATGGGTAAAATGTTATTGGTGCTTTTGAAGTGCACTTAAAATAAACAGTGTGCCATGCTACATTAGTAGCTCCCAAACAAAATTAAAATATGGTGCTATTACTTTCAGGGATCTGATTTATTCTGCTGTGGGATATTTGAGAAGACACTCACTTATAACCACCAAACATCAATTTCATGTCTCAGTGTCATTAAAGGTACCATAAACACAGCACGAACTAGCCCATATTTCCAGTAAATATTTCGCAAAAGGGTTATACATTTTTATACGTGAGTATTGGCAATATTTACAAATAATATTGAATATGAAGTTAAACCAAGTCTCCATATCCAATGACCTGCCAAGTCATCATTCATGTATTGTGCTTTGCTAGGTGCTTCATGTTTTTGCAGTTCCAGACTGGCAGCAAACCGAATGAACATCAAATGTCTGATAGAATGCTTTCACATTGCTGTTTATTGTGTGTGGCTATAAT
>NW_015242539.1:0-591 GCF_001447785.1 Gekko japonicus | reverse complement strand
AATAATTTCTAGCACGTCTCTCAGTCCAGGGCTTCTATTGATCATACAAAAAATATGTCTCACGTAACAAATACACACTGATTTTGTTAGTGCTACAAGCTGGGCGAGTGCTATACAGGACTGTAGAGTGATTCTGGAATGAAATAAAATCTAAGAGACTCTATTTCTCTATCCTAGATGTGTACATATTCCCTAGCAGATATTTGTCCATAACCCACACAAATCACTGGACTTTTTGTTCATGCCTTTGCAATAAAAAATGCTAGGGTTGACTCAGAGTTCATGTTGAGAAATAGAGAGTGGCAGAACTATGACTTGGATTCTATACCTTTGCTTCGGGCATGCTTTCCTCCAGGCACAGTGGAGGCAGTCCTATGCCATGGAGTGTGCTTCATCTGGCACTAGGCATTTCCACTTGCAGTAGACCAGTATTTTTCAAAGATCCCCCAAGTGCCTTGAGCAAGATGAATATGCCCCACAGCAGATATATAAAACATACGTTAATATAGTGGTATCCTATTGATTTCCATTATGTCTATCCACCATTTTTTGTCAATGAGAAATGCCACAGCAGCCATTTCTGATGGGGAA
>NW_015242538.1:0-591 GCF_001447785.1 Gekko japonicus | reverse complement strand
GGGGGGAAATATAGCTGTGGGGAAGGTAATTTTGAACAAACAGCTGGCGGGAAAAAGGTCAAATAGTACCTTCTCATTATCTACATGGTCACGCAACACTGTTTTCCACTTTAAAAAAATCCAGAATCATAGCACTACATATAGATGGGACTCCAGGGGGGGTCTGCAACTACCTGCGCCCCCCACCTCCCTCCCTCCCTGGTTCTAGCCAAGGTTCCAGGCCTGGCAAAGGTCTCAGATGCAGAGAAAGGAGGGGATTAGCCACACATGATTCCTCATTCTCCTCTCTTCCCAAGTTTCCCCTGCACAGCCTGGAGAAGATA
Source organism: Gekko japonicus (assembly GCF_001447785.1). Classification (NCBI taxonomy): domain Eukaryota; kingdom Metazoa; phylum Chordata; class Lepidosauria; order Squamata; family Gekkonidae; genus Gekko; species Gekko japonicus. The sequence goes on along the minus strand of NW_015242538.1, from coordinate 268 downwards.
TGAAACTTTTTCATGGCCTGCCATTTGGCCCCTTATATGGGTTGGGCTTAATTGTGCAGGTACCTACAGCCTTCCCTGACCTCTCACACCTGTTCCCTGTTTGCCTGATAACCTGGCTGGTCTGTCTCAGCTGCAGCTGCTGCTGGCATCCCCTTAAGGGAGCCGCTTGGTGATGTGTAGGAGTGATGCTGGCTCTCTCAGCATTGGGAACCTATAGGAGTGGTTGGCAACCCAAAGGGTGGGTCATGGGTACCTGCTGTGGCTCATG
>NW_015242537.1:0-591 GCF_001447785.1 Gekko japonicus | reverse complement strand
GGTCCATCATTTCTTGAATTCTTGGGTTTCTATTCCGATTCTGGAAAGAGGAATGAATTGCAAAAAGTCTGGTGGAGTTCATGCAAGAAAAATGTATATTAATTTGACATTTGTAATTTACTTTTTCTATAAACTTGCTAAAGGAATTACTTGCATATAAGCTTCTGACTAGTGGCATGCTGAAACGCATTATCATTTGTACTTATCAAAGAACCCAGATTTTGAATAGGTCACCTGGCACTTAAGCAGTATGAAAAGCCTACAGCTCTTTTCAACAGGTTACAGTAAAGCCCCTGGAGATAAGTCCATTTTACGAGATTCAGTGATTGCTTTAAATGGCATCACACACTCGAATCGAGATTAGGAGATGAAATCTTTTTATCTTCTGCAATATAAGAAAGGGATCTTTAAAGCAGTGACCTTTACTACTGAGTGAAGTCTTACTGAAGTCTTCTGGGCTTGTGGCCATTGTGACTTGCCATTGCAGTGACTTTGATTACTAAAGTGGATTTGGAAAGGGAACACATCTGTTACAAGAAGACCTTGGGTATAATCTTTAATACTTTTACCTGAAGAGTAGCGAATAGGGGA
>NW_015242536.1:0-591 GCF_001447785.1 Gekko japonicus | reverse complement strand
TCGGAATAAGCTTGCCGTGTGACCACAGCATGAGATGCCTTCAAGGCAGCCCTTAAAGGGGGAAGTTGCATTTCTTCTTTGTAACAGGCAAAAGGGATGTGGTAGAAAGCTGCTGAAGAACAAAGCAGTCACTGTGTCCTGAGATATATGTAGGACAAAAAGGAATCACTGGGTGCATCCCACAGAACATCGTGTCTTAAGCTACCAAATGTTCAACAATCACTATCCAGATGGCTAATTTCTGGCATTAATAGCAAGCACTTGCCCACATTTCCAGTGGAAATAAAAAGTGCAGTGCAGGAACTAGGTATGCCTGGGAACACAGAATGGAAAAGTAAGTCTGTGGTTAAAAGAGAGAGGGGGATTATTATTACGCTCTTGGCTGGGCTTCACATGTTTCAAAGTGGCTGCTTTTATGGTGGTGATAATGCCCTGGGATATAAGTTATATAAAGACCAGCAAGAGAAAACAGATTATTTACACTGTGCATGAATGAAATGAAGGTCACCCACAGGGATAACAGGATATTCTATTTTCATGGGTAGCCGTGTTGGTTTGAAGCAAGCAGAACAAAGTTTGAATCCAGTGGCA
>NW_015242535.1:0-591 GCF_001447785.1 Gekko japonicus | reverse complement strand
AAAGCATATGCTCTACCACTGAGCCAGGGCCCCTTCCTCCTCTGTTATTTGCATCTTTTGTCCTTCTCCCTTAGTCTCCAAATGCAGGTGCACTCAGTCATTGTTGGGACCAGATGTTCATGATTGATGGAACGATCGATCGTTGATGTTCATCATTGATAGCCCCAGCCAGCTCACTTAACTTCAACTGTCCCTGCTATTGCAGGGTTGCTTCCCATTATGCCACAATACAGGTGGAGGGGAGAGAGGCTTGGCTAACACAGAGAGGTTCGAGCTTATCGTGTGTGTCCTTCTAGAGTTAAGCAAGCTCTTCTAAGGCCCAAGGGTGGAATTCCTGACCTTCAGCCTGCTTCAGCTTTTCATACATTCTTGCAAGCATTCTCTATTTGTAAGCAGGGTAAGGAAATTTTAGGGTAAGGTTGCCGAATCTACAAAAACTGAGCTGCTTTTCCCCTTTCAACAGCACCCTCCCCCCCAAAAAAATGCTAATTCAAAAGTGATTGCTCCAAGTCTCATCCTGTGTTTGTCCCTTCGCAACATGAAAAGTTCTTGCCACGATCCTTCTTCGTCAGTGTATCTAATTCTCAACAT
>NW_015242534.1:0-591 GCF_001447785.1 Gekko japonicus | reverse complement strand
GGATACAAATCTAAGGATAGATAAATAAAGAAATAAATAAATAAAAATAAATATAAGTGGAGTCAAACTGTCACTTCCGTTGTGTTCAGCCCTGCCGCATCCTAGCTAGTGTTTGGCCGGAATCAGATACGGATGTGCTCCATTCACTCTCATGCAGACACTCACGGCTTCCATCTGTCAAATGCGGATTCCAAGGAAAACCGAAAAGTGTCGGTTGTGTCTCTTTCTCTCGGCTTTCCCCGTGTCTACGATAAAAGGCGCCAATGCTGGGCAGACTCCTCAAGAGTGCTGCTGCTCCATCGATAAGTCGTTACCCTTATTGGATCACTGAAGAGTCAGCGTCCTTTCCCTCTCTCCAATTTGCTTTACTGAATAAAGGCTGAAATAAAACTTCCTTTCTTGTCCTGCAAGGAAGGGGCAGAGGATTCCGTATTCACAGCTTAACACAACCCTCCTCGTACCCCAACAGTCTTTACATTGCTGTTGGAAGGAAGGCGATGGGCTAGGCCTTGCAAAAGCTGAGTATGACTAACCTGCAGAAAGCCTATGAGGGAACACGCTATATTTTAAAAACAGCTGTACCCTATTTCT
>NW_015242533.1:0-591 GCF_001447785.1 Gekko japonicus | reverse complement strand
AGGGTATAAATCCAATACCTTCTTCTCTTTGTCTGATGATATGTTTTATCATCTTGTGATCAATTATAATGGCCTTTGGCTATGTACAATAAATGCTATCGTACCATAATGCAACTGGCCATGGTAAATTCTGCAAATATGAGCCTTCCATGGCCTCAGATCTGCAGGAAAGACCCTGCACAAAATTATATGCCGGTGGATGTGCATGTGTGCATTTACATGCACTGCAGGACTTTGCAACTAGGGATCCCTACTCTGTGGGTTGTGTTGCCCACAGAAATCTGCTTCAGTTTGAGCCTCCTTGCTCTTGGGAGGAGGTGTAAGGATTTTCTGTGTAGGTGGGAACGGGGATGCACATACCAACAGGTGAAAGAGTCGGTGTGGGGATAAGCACACACGTGCCGTTGTCCAGCCGCCTGCCGTTGGGACAGGTACACACAGGGCCACTGGGACTCAGGAGACAGAGCCATTCACACTTCTTCCGGTCACATGGGTTGGCCACTGGAAAGGAAAGGAAACCGAGGAGTGAGGACAGAAGCAAAGCCTAGGAGCATTCGGCTCCTACTGTACCTACAGAGCTGTGGCCCCCAA
>NW_015242532.1:0-591 GCF_001447785.1 Gekko japonicus | reverse complement strand
CTCCTCTTCTTCCTGCGGCCTATTGTGTTGCCATCAAAAGGGCAGTGAGTTAGAGACTCTCTAAAAGCAACTTTTATATCTTGCTAGCCATTTTCTTCTACAATGGACTCGTCAATGGCTGGGTGGACATATACATTGATAATTATTTTAGAGAGCAGACATTCCTCCACGCAAGCCTCATCTGTAATGATGTTCAGAAGCAGTGAGAAAGGACTGAAAAGAAAGGCAGAGTGGCATAATTTTTTTAATGCTTCAAAAAGGAAGAGTGTGTCAACTTGAAATGGAACAAAGTAGGAGGGGAATAAACCCAGGAACAATGCAGTCGACTGTAAAATTAAGAAGGAAGCAGGTTTCAAAAGGCCATCAGGATTCTCCACAAGCCACTTGTGAGCTGCACATTCCTCCCTGAGAGCACGGACACTCAAATCCAGATGCCCCAAGAGAGCACCTGGCATTTTCATCTGCACAACAGTTACTGTAAATGAGAAAGCAAGAAATCAAAGCTTAAGCCTGAGGCTGTCGTGTCTGGAAATCTTCTCTCTCATACTACCCCCATTCCAGTTTGAATCCCCTCCCAAACATTTATTTCTA
>NW_015242531.1:0-591 GCF_001447785.1 Gekko japonicus | reverse complement strand
ACCTCTGCTCCATATGTTTATCTAATTCGACTACATTCAGTAAGACTGGATCCCATTCGTACACGTGTGTTAAAGCAACAACAGGCATGCTATAGAATAGATAAATGAAACTTTTAACCCCTGGAAGAATTAGCATGGGCCAAAGCGGGCTATTCCCATAGAATGCAACCTCATGGACACTGGAAAATGATGCGTGGTGACATTGTGTGCCTCCCCCATAGGCACCTTGCATTTCTTATTTTGGTTTTGCATGAATTACAACTAACTACAAAATCATCAGGCTTCATAGGCAGTCTCTGGAGTCATGGGCAGTAGCTCTGATTTCGTAACCCTGGCTCCTGCTTGCCTACGGCACAGATGTCGAAAGGCTTTAAGGCAAGGCAGACACACCCTTGCTTTTGCTGAGCCAGCCAGTGGAGCCCGGTTGGCTTCTGGAGACAGAAATTACTCAGCACGATGTTTTTGCACATAGCACATGGGGGGAGGGGTGCACCCTTGACATCTTGTTCTCATCTTTGCCTATTTTCTGTGTCCTGCACCTGCATTCTACCTCGGTTTTGAGAACCTCCCTTGGAAAGGGGACAGTTTGGT
>NW_015242530.1:0-591 GCF_001447785.1 Gekko japonicus | reverse complement strand
GGAATTTCACAACCTGGAGCTTGCAATCCAAATTCTCTTCTGTGCTGTAGGAGGCACAGTCCTAGAACTCGACATTTCCTCACCAACCACCCTCTGGTCTCCGCTTTCGGAATTCTTGCAGGCAGTTTATTGTGTAAAAATCTATTTAGTGACAGGCAACTCAAGACTCAGGCCTATGGCAAATTTTGATCACAGATTACATACCTTTTTCCTGATAAAACTAATTAACGACTTTTAAAATGGAGTACGAGGATCACTTGGTTTGGTTCCTTCATCTACAGTATGACTGGTGATGAGAAGGAGGTATTTAAAATGAATTTCTCAGGCTAACCATAACAAAAATCTTTAACGCTGTGTTTAATTGTGCATGTTCTATTTTAAATAACCACCTCAACTCCAGCTGTTTAGGGGTGGAGCTGAAAGAGCTGGTCTCTGCAATCCAGATGTAACCCTTTCAGACTTCCTTCCACCGTGCTTTATGAGTTTCTTGTAAATGTATTATACTGACATTCCAGATTTGTTAAGTCTTTTTTTTAATCAACTGGAGGTTGTTGATATTTTCTGACTAATATTCAGATTCCCAAATACAAA
>NW_015242529.1:0-591 GCF_001447785.1 Gekko japonicus | reverse complement strand
TAGAAAATGCAAATAAAAAAATCCCCTACTGGGGGCAAAAAACCCAAAAAACAAACAAACAAAAATTAGTTACATTATATCATTTTTCCTGATAAAATGGGTACCAAGGGAAAAAGGAGAGGAGGAGAGCTGGACATCTGAGGGTGGTGGAGCTGGTAGACCAGCCGGCGCAAACAAAAGTGTTTTTCAATGTGTTCCATCATATTAATATGCCAGACTGTCAAGGAGTACCTTGCCATACTTCTTACCTCAGGGCTGAGTTCAGACTGGCAGTTTGGCAGCCACATCCATATTTTGGTTGGGGCCTTTCTTAGTAACATAAAGATAGCTGAAGGAAATTTATTGAAAAGGAGAAAATGTTCCTTGTCCCCCAGAGCAGTATTTTGAAGATCCTTTTGGGTTGCAGAGAAAAGGAGGAGGCAAGGAAGTCCTTTTGATGGAAATCCCTTCCAAAGGTGGCAATTTACTGTGGGGCCCAAGCTGATATGAGTAAATGATACTGTAGTGGGAACATACAGTTATACATTGCCTGAGTTAAATATATTTCTTTTAAAGTTTTCACCTGTGTTGGCCAGTTGCCTTGCTCAGGCT
>NW_015242528.1:0-591 GCF_001447785.1 Gekko japonicus | reverse complement strand
ATTAGGTGATAGTACTGACAGGTAGATTCACAGTGGTAGTTGGAGTGTTCACCAATGGCACTTCATCAATTTTATTTATCTTACTACAATATTTATACCACAAGTTTCCTCCTGGCTCAGTCAGGGGGTGGTTGAGTGGGGTACCACAGGGCTCTCTTCTGGGCCTCGCCATCTTCAACACTTTTGTCAATGACCTGGATGAAAGGGGTGGATAGGCTGTAATGCCTCTAGTCACCAAGACCCCTGCAAAGGTACTTTCCAGCACTGTCCACTGGCAGGATCCCCCCCCCCCTTTGGCTGCTTGAATATTATCCTTATGGAAGATCTATCAATGCAATCCTGAACAGAGTTATAACATTATAAGACCACTGTCCTTAGTGCTGTAAATCTCCTTGGGATTGTACTGTATCTCTCTCTTGCCCTTTCAGAGGGCTCGGAAAACAGAAGTCTTTAGGGCAAAGCCTTTGGCTTCTCAAGATGATTACCCTGAACTTTTAAAGCCTTATTCTAATGCTGAGTTTGGAATTTCAGAATTATGTCATTTTTTAGTTAGGGCCTGGCCCGTGATATGGTCCATGGGGTTGCAAAGAG
>NW_015242527.1:0-591 GCF_001447785.1 Gekko japonicus | reverse complement strand
AAAAAAATCTGCTTTTTCAATTTTTTAGGGAGGCAGCAAAATAGAGATAGATTGAGGTATTACTAAATTTGGAGACTAGGGTGCTTATGAAACTAAAACCTCACTTGTTAAATTACATCCATAATATTAAGGCATATGTCTTGTATTTGGCAGAAGACAACTTTGTCCTAATTTTTATTTAAATAGAAATAACAATATACTTTTCAATTTATTTCCTGCTATTTTGGCCAGCAGCCTTATTTGGAAAGTAAACATCAGCCAAGATTCAAAACGGCCCCCATTGCTCAGGATATAAAAAGCTGCTTGGACTCAATCGAATTTACTTCTTTTACTTGGGATAGCAAATTCCAATGTCATATCATGAATTATTTTCAGGACTTGTGTCAGTTTCTGAAGCCGTTTGCCCTGTTTCTTCACCTGGGCAAGTCAAAGATCTAAAGTCCTGGTATCTTTCATGGTGGATTTTTTGCTCCTACTCATTACAAATTTCTTACAAAAACATCACGTTTACATTTTGTATACAGGGGGAGATACGATTTCCACAACTTCCTGAGGATACCTAGGGTGTATTACATTCAGGGTTTACGTTCA
>NW_015242526.1:0-591 GCF_001447785.1 Gekko japonicus | reverse complement strand
TTCCCCTGAAGTTAAAAGTTGAAAAGTTATTGTTCGTATGGATTATTCCTCTGTATTTACATTGCTATTTGTAAGTTACTTTTGTTATATACAAGTTAATAAAAATTATAAAAAAGCAAATATAAGCTATAAAAGCCCCAAATTTATTTTCTTTTTTTTTTAAAGAAATATAGATCCTGCCCCAGTATAATAAAAGGAACCCAAACATTATGATATTGATGTGGGTTTAGCTAATTGGTTGATGCTTCCTAATGACTATAGATAATTTCTGTCACTTCAATTGACCTGCAGCAGTGGGTTCTGAGGATATGTGGGAGTTTGTGTGAAACAATAGTTCAAGACTTTTAAATTGACCTCCTTTCTAGAGATTGCTGAAACTGGGTATGCAACCTTGGGAGCATAAACCAGCTACTTTGAGGGAGTGAATCCTAATTTCAGGGTTCTGTTTCCTTCTAATAATCTCTGCTTTTATATCTATAATAATAAAAGGATGTCTGTTTATCTGTCTGTTGCAAGTATAACATCAGAAAATTAAGCTAAGAATCTCAGACAACAATTTCAGGATAATCATAAAAGCTGCAGTGTCAAAAA
>NW_015242525.1:0-591 GCF_001447785.1 Gekko japonicus | reverse complement strand
AAATGGAGGAGAGGAGAATTATGTCAGCCGCTTTCAGTCCCCATTGGGGAGAACAGCGGGGTACAAATGAAAGAATGGCTCAAATAAGAAACAAATACACACCCATGCCAAAAGTAGCTTCCATATGAGTGGCTCCTTTGGGCTCACAGGGGCCTTTAATAATGCTTTGAAGTCTGGGAATTATTGCTGTGGTGGGTCTGTGCTGCAACACAAACCATCAAGGACAAGAATTGCAACATTAATTGTAATTGGACTGTATTAATTTAAAAATTGTTGCACAGGTGCAGATGTTGTGGAATCTCCTTCCAATGAAGATTTTTGGTTTGTTTGTTTTCTATTGAAAACACCGGTGATGACTTAGCTGATAGTTGGTATAATCCAGCATTGGTCCTTGGATCACGATGAGCTATAAATCAAGCCACAGGAAACCTAGGGAATCTTGCCATTGCAGTAGGCTTGTTTTATTCTTTTGAACACTACACATCAGAGGACAGCAGCTCCTGCAGTTTGGCAGGAATCCCCAACGCAGAGAGATGATGTGTTCCCTTTTTGGCACATGAGCGAGAAGAAGACTGTTCTGCTCAGTGTTCC
>NW_015242524.1:0-591 GCF_001447785.1 Gekko japonicus | reverse complement strand
ATTCTCTACAGGGAAAAAAGATGGTACTTGCATGATGCCTTTACATTTACACCAATAGGAGGGGTGGGAAACCCTGTTCCTGGGTCCTTTCGACATTTGGGAAAGTGGCATGAATAAAAAAGGTAAATTCCCCTCCCTTTCAACAACAGGCATCTTGATCCAAGATAACTCTGCCACCTCCATCCTTCCAGCGATGTGGCAGCTATTTAGCAACATGAGGTGTTATCACAAGTCTTCAATCCTCTGGGCTACCTTGACCTTTTGACTTAGTTCGCCCATAAGGCACAAAGCTATGGCTTACTTTAAGCACATTTGGTTCATGAAGCCAGGATTCATCTCTCAGGTTTGCCTTGAAAATCCTGGTCTCTTTGCCTTTGATTTCCCCCCACCTTCCCCACTGAGCCTTATATCCTAGCCTGCACTGGGAATATAAAAACAAGTCAAAATTAATCCAGGATGTCTGTCTTCATACATCATGTGAAACTGTAGTTAAGACTGAGGCTGCAATCCTATGCATGTGTACAGTGACAGTGCAGTTCTAAGCAGCCTTTCATACCTCTAACACCACTGAAGTCAATGGGCTTAGAAGGG
>NW_015242523.1:0-591 GCF_001447785.1 Gekko japonicus | reverse complement strand
CAGTCTATTCTGCAACTTAGCAGAACCAGTATTACCTCGATCTCCAAACAGCCTTACTCCCTTTCAGTCAACTGCTCTGAAGAACCAAACCTCCGCACAAACTGCAGCAACAGCCCAGGAATGCGAGGGATTTCACAAAAACAAAAACCCTGTAATTTCGCAGAGACCACATGATTGGTTCCTTCCCTGACACCCGCCCTCCTCACGGCCAAGAGGACGCAGGCCGCACCGCAAAGCCCGCCTTCCTCCCTGCTACGATTGGCTAGAATTGCCACTAAACCTCTGCTCCAACTTGAAACTGTGAGGTCATCTCGAAGGAGCCAATCGACGGGGATTAGGGAGGGAAACGACGTGCTTGCATTGGAAAACAGTGATGTCAAACCTCCGAGTTAGGGAGGGGCTATATCCTGCTTGCCGCTGACTTGCTCTGCTAGCAGCAGCGGCTTCTTGTTACTTGTCCAAATGCAACATCGCCGTGGTCGCTGCGAGTGGTGGCTGGGGAAGAGCTCGGAACTGGCTCCCGCAGGAAGAGCAGCCAGGAAGCCGGGGGCTGAAGGTGGCAACTGCTGAGCACAGGTCTGTTCTTCTAGC
>NW_015242522.1:0-591 GCF_001447785.1 Gekko japonicus | reverse complement strand
GAGGAGCATATAGCAAAAAACGTAAAGTCAGTTGAAGTCCCCAGTGTTTGTGCACTGCAAACTAGACTTTCAGCTGGAGCTCAGCCCCTTGCACAACAGACCAACTCCTCATGTCTTTGCTCATTTTTAGTCATTTTTCATGCGTATACACACACGCACACATACCTGCCTTTCCACTAAGCCCTTCCAACTAGCAAACAACATTTTGGCTTTGCTCCCCCCTGCCCCCACTTTCATGGATCATCCCCAGTTGTTAGAGAGTGATGCACTGTAGCTTGCCATGCTAACACCCTCTAATAGCCTCACATTTATCATCCTGACTCCCAAGCGGTGGTGGCCACCCTGTATTTGTACCAATATTTGCATTCTGAGTCCTCCTCCCGGTCCCCTTCCTGATTAATCTTCCGTTGCAGCAGGCATCCATCAGGTTTCTGTCTCCGAGTCCCTGTACATCAGGCTCGCTGCTTCAGAGGTCTTTGGCAAAGCTCACAATGAAGAAGATACCTGGGCTATCATTCCTCCGCTGAAACCTGAATGCCTAGGAGGATGCAGGGAAGAGCTTCCTGGTCTGAGCCACCAACTCCAAATTTC
>NW_015242521.1:0-591 GCF_001447785.1 Gekko japonicus | reverse complement strand
TTTTTTTTTGAGGGAGGGACAGTAAATACAATCTCTTAAATTATGAGAAGCTGGCCAACCCACACAATGTTCCCCCCATGTCCTCTCTTCCAATCAGCAGCTGCAATAGTGGTGACTGAGATTTTATCCATTAACTCCTATCTGCAGCCAGCGCTGCTGCTGGAAGAAGAAGAGTTGGGGTGTTTTCAAAAATACATTTTCTCATTCAAATTAGTAAGTATACACATCACATAAGGGAAAAAGTGGTTATTGAGGAACTGACACTTTACTTTTTGGTACTTTCACTTCAACAGAGTGGTGAATTGTCAAGGCGTTGGTGGAGAAATAGGAAAGAAATTCAGGTGGGTTTACCTAGCACATTTCGGGTATAAAATCTGCCAGTTCACATCTGAAGAAATTATGCTGCAATTGTGTTATGCTGCAATCGTGTTTGTAAAAAACACAGACACATAGAAAAAAAATCAGCTTTTTGGAACAACGTTGTCAAGATTCTGAAGAACAAATGGAATCACAATACCAAAGAAAAAGGCAAGTGTGGAAATAAGATTAAAGTGGGTTCCACTGCTAAAAGAAGGGCCCCAAATACTTCCA
>NW_015242520.1:0-591 GCF_001447785.1 Gekko japonicus | reverse complement strand
TTCCCCCTTTTACTTCTTGTCTCTGTCATACTACCTATCTGCCTGCCAGGCAAAAGTTGTGAGTGTCTGTCTGTACAATGAATTGTGACTCTCAGGGAATGCATTAGTACTATTAAGGCTAAGGGTTCTGACCCGAGAAGCTGAGAGAATCATGTGATGTAAACAAGATTTTTAAGGACTTGCTATAGGTGTCCCACTCCATTAATAATTGCTATCAGGGAGAAAGAAGATCTTGGGGACAGGAGGGCATCTGGCTGAAGTGAGAAGAATGTACCTGTATGGGTCTGTCTTGGCTGCCCCTGCCTAGGGTGATATTGCAGGGGTATGTTTCAAGACAATGTGATCCTGTACAAGAGACTAGCACTTGACCTGACAAGGGACCAGGCTGGTGCTGATGCTTGTAAAGAAACCAGCTTGGATTGACCCAAGTCTGTATAAAGTTATGCCTGCCTGATAGGCCTAACAAAGAGAATTGTGGAAAGCTGGGTCACCTAAGAAAGACAGTGTGCTGGTACAGAGGCTCAGGTGTAATGGGTTATATTTGCACCAAGGCGATGTCAGGGAGGGAGGACATTCCCCAGTCTTGTTATC
>NW_015242519.1:0-591 GCF_001447785.1 Gekko japonicus | reverse complement strand
ATGTTTACAGAGGAAACTTTTGCGGAGAGTTTTGGGAAGCCAATCTGTTTCAGCACTAATGGCCTTTTGGTCTCGACCTGTCTGGACATACCGTCAGTGTCTCGGCAAGGTTTATTAAATCAGCAAAGGTTGACAAATCCCTAACCCATTACCGTTAGCAAACAGTTTTGCTGCACAAGCAGTTATGTGTTCAGGTATTTTACTGACAACTGGTGTTTTCATGCCCATTTCCTAACCTTTAAATGAAATAAACGTGTGTTTTTTTTCCAGAGAGAATGGAAACGATGTCAATTCTTGGATACAACTGGAGCTGGTCATGCCATATTCAGGGCCTTTTGAAGCTACAGCATAATGAAAAAAATATAATGTGCAGTTCTTCTGCTTGAATTACTTTTAATTTTTTTCCTACATTAAGATAGATCATTCCCCCCCCCTTTCTAGGAGTTCAACCATTCTCTTATCCAAACAGCCTGTGATTTATTTAAAAGTGCCATCCCCTGGTTCAATTTTTAATTAAAAGTGTTAGTCATGTCATCCCAGCAAAACAAATATTTATTATTAATAATAATTTTTAAGGAAAATATGGCACTT
>NW_015242518.1:0-591 GCF_001447785.1 Gekko japonicus | reverse complement strand
TTTACATCTCTAGTCTTGGATGACTCCCCCCAAAGCGCTTTGCTGAAACGTCTTCCAAATGCTGGGAGCAATAGCTCTGCTTTGCCAGGTGGGGGCAGAAGTGCTCTATTGTATACGCTGGGGGACGGAAGGTGCTCGTTCTCCTGTGCTGAGTTGGAGAAGTGCATACTTTCCCTTTTTGACGTGGCTGTTCTTGGGAAAGTCTGTGCTTGCTGCTTAAACCAACAATGGTGGTATTCTGTGGACTGATCCGTCTCCTGCACAGAAGCCCTTCTTTTTGGACGGGGGGTTGAGACCTTATGAACTTTCTCCTCATGACTGTGTGCAGGGTTACACAACTGCATGAAGAAATGTCGGGGTGAACCAAGGGATGCCTGGGTGTAACTTCTGCGAGTTCCGCCGTGCAGCCCTGCCAACGGAAACAGCCACTGCCTGTTTGGACGTGCCATCTGGTTCATGAGCGCTCTTCTCTGGGGTGGGTTTGTAGAGCTGGGTGCGTTTGTACACAGTTACGTGTAGAACACAGGCAAGGTTTCCAGGGGCGAACAAGTCCTTATTTGGTTCACTAATTCAGCAAATTTTTATGTCGCC
>NW_015242517.1:0-591 GCF_001447785.1 Gekko japonicus | reverse complement strand
ATACAATTGTTAGAAATTGCTTTCTCACGGTGTATTTTGTTTCCCAAAGTCCATGATTCATTTGATATATTAGAAGTTTACTTAAAATGAGACACAATGACCAACGCTTTTTACAGTAACAACTGTGTCACTCAGTCATCAGAAGAAATTAGAGTATCTTCTCCCATCTTCCGCATTCTGTAAACTGACATACTTTTTTTTTTAAAGCCAAACTGCTCGGTTAATGCTTAAGGGGTCCTGGCATTGTGTTTCCCAAGTTACTGGTGGAACAGGCAGCTTATTAAGTATGTGATCAGGGTGTGTGTGTATGTCTCATGCCTTCAGAATATTTGTTGAAAGTGAGATTATCGCTTTGTCAACCGCCAACAGCTGTTGAAAACCAGGACACCAAAGGCTGTTTAGATCTTTAATGACCCAATTAATGTTAAAGCAGCCATGTTATTCCTAATATTAAATTAGAATGAATAATATTTAATACCCCAATGTGCAGAGCTGGTAAATTAAGACGCTAATGTTAAATCATAAAGTAAAACTGGGACGGTTTTAATGATTTAAAAAAAGTAATAAAACAGCTTTGGGGAGGGCCCGTGG
>NW_015242516.1:0-591 GCF_001447785.1 Gekko japonicus | reverse complement strand
TTGCAGGGGGAGGGAGGGCCAAAAGCCTAATAGAATAAATAAAACAAACACCGCTGGGAGGCAGGACAGGTTGGATGTTCACTGTTCAAGAGCCAGCCTCTCAGGACATCGTGGAAACCTTCTAGCGCATGCAGCATCATGTGGTGCGCATTGCCCATGAGCATTCGGATTCTGAGTGCTCCCCCACAAGTACTGAAGCATCCCGGTCTTTTGAGAAGATCTGTGCTTGCATGATAAAGGTCTGGCTCGCCGTGGCCCCGTAGATGATGGGAAGTGTGGGGAGGTGGGGAAGAACTCCAAATATGCGGCTGGATTTCATTTTCTGTGGAGTTTGGAATCGAGACTGTCTGCCAGCTTGCATCCTAATTCCGTTTCCCGCATTTTTCCAGATTATGATTGTTTTTATGACTGTGGACTGGAACACTTTCTGGCCTCCGACTTTTCCGTCGGGTTCTTTGTTGTGCACGCAGATGTTTAATGTTGTGTAGTGGGTTCAACGCAGTGAAGAATCAGGAAACAGCATGATTGTCAGATCATAGTTTACTGGTATACAACAGAACACAGAATACCGGCCAGGCGGCCAACTATATA
>NW_015242515.1:0-591 GCF_001447785.1 Gekko japonicus | reverse complement strand
ATTCCACTGGCTTTCAAGCAAGGGAAACCCAATGCAGTTTTATATGTGTCAAATGTAACTGGTCATCTCAACACTGGATTGGCTTCAGCTGGAGGGTCTTTACAGCATGATTGCTGTATTTGAAGAATGGGCAAAGTCACCATGGAAATTTTGCCCCAGGAAAATGGAGGGTCCTACTCTGCCAAGAGGGAAGTGAAGTGAGTTTGGGTATGTCTAGCAAGCTTAGGAGGGATCTGCCCTTCTCCAAGAACAAAAATGATAGATTTAGTGGTTGTCTGAATGCGCCCCAAGGATAAGTTGGAGCAACTGGGCCTAGAGTGTGTTTTAGTGGGGTCAGTTTAAAAATACCTTCCCTTTCTTTGTCTTGCTTTGGCTGAGGCTTCATTTTCCTGCAGACCAAGCATCATCTCATTCTCTGGGGTTTATTATATAGGAGCCTAGGAAATTTCTTACTTCTCCACCAAGTGTGTCTTCTAAAATATAAGAAGTTGCATAGTCATTGGTAACTGGACCATATGACTCTTTTTTTGTACACCTTCCACAAAGGGGTAGAACTTCTGAACACCATCCTCATCTTTTCAGAGTGCAGAG
>NW_015242514.1:0-592 GCF_001447785.1 Gekko japonicus | reverse complement strand
GAGCAGTGGGTGTTGCCTTCTGACACCGTGGATTTTCAAAAGTTGGTATATTATAGCTAAGTATTACTGCCAGAGATCGCTGCAGCCACACGACCGGCTGCCTCGATCTGGCATGCCTCTGAGTCAGCTGGCAAGAAGCTGCCGCTGCCTCCCGCTGACCCAAATTCCAGAACCTCTTTGCCTAAATCGATTTTGAAAATGCATGGCGCGTGCAGCGAAGGAGCCAAGCGCTAAACTTTGTGCTGATGGCTTACGGCTTCCTGAGCAAACACAGTCTCTCCAGATGCCCTGCTGCCGGCTGAAACTCGCCACCCTTTGTGGGAAACCACGTCATGTGCTTCTTGCATCCTCCCAACGGCCTGTCAAATGCTGTATGAGCAACAGCCTTTGAACAAGTTTCCAGGGAAGCCCTGGCTACAAACATGACCATTCTGCTGTTGAGCTTGCAGAAGCATGGATGACGCTAGCCTGGTCAGAAATTGAGGCCTTCCCAGGCAAGAGGCATGAGATCGGGAAACCATACCAAACCACAACAAATATCAGTTGGCTGTGGCATATTTTCTGGGTTGTCTGGCCATGGACTTGGCATTGT
>NW_015242513.1:0-591 GCF_001447785.1 Gekko japonicus | reverse complement strand
CCACTCAGCACATTTATCTGTCTTCTACCTACTACCTTCTCCTTTGACTCTAGCTCAGAGGAAGCAAATTTTCCTACATTGCAGAGGAAGCTGGGCTTGTATAATGCTGGTTGGCTGGTTGTTATGTCAATAAAGTATGGAGCCTTGGCTCTTCTGCCTTTTTTGCTGCACATCCTCAGTCTGCCATTAACTCATGTAACTTCTTCCTTTACAACATTGCAAAAATATACCCCTTCCTCTCCCCACCCCCATAGTAAAACCTTTGGCTCATGTTCTGTTAATCTTTTACCTACTGCAGCCTCCTCCTCTCTGCTCTTCCATTGCCATGCTGTGGACTTCTTACTGCAATCCAGCATTTTGCTGCCAAAACCCTGCTCATCATTCTGATCACATTACACACTTTTTACATCTCTTCACTGGCTTCCTATCTGTTCCCAGATCCAACCTGAATTCCTCATACTTATCTTCAAAGCCCTCCACGGCCATGCTCTCCCTTATCTCCCTGCTCCCATATCCTGACATATCATGGCTCATGACCTTTGATCCTCCACCATCACCTCTCTCACACTTTCTGCAAAATCCTCCTCAAAA
>NW_015242512.1:0-591 GCF_001447785.1 Gekko japonicus | reverse complement strand
TCAGCTTAGAGGGAACACTGCTAGTGAGAGTTCCTTAATAAGAGACCCTGCTTAATAAGCGGCCTTCTGGTCAAGCTAATAAAGCTGGCTATTTAAGCCTTTATTTGTGGTCACTAACTCTCCAGGTGTTCTTCTTCCTCCTTTAGTTCTTCATTGCTCTTGGGATTCTGTTGTCTTTTTTCGGTATTTCAAGTAAATTGCTGTAATGACACAACCTGCCAATAGGGTCACTGCACCAGTAACAATGTAAGCTATTCCCAGAAAAAGGTTTCTTCCTCCACTCCATGTCACTGTTGAGAGGACAACATGCTTTCTCCCATCAAAATTGGTGACTGGGAAATCTGGTAACATCGTGTTAAGGTTCATTACCATCTGGGAGTGACTTTTGTTCCATAAAGTCA
Source organism: Gekko japonicus (assembly GCF_001447785.1). Lineage (NCBI taxonomy): Eukaryota > Metazoa > Chordata > Lepidosauria > Squamata > Gekkonidae > Gekko > Gekko japonicus. The sequence continues at coordinate 190 of NW_015242512.1, read as the reverse complement.
TGGAAAGAATAAGCATACCTCCAATATACATTACAATGTAGAAAAGAGTTTTGTATCTCCATCAACACATATTATGCATATCCAATTTTCTCCTAGTTCAATCAATCACTAACGCAGAAGAGCCAAACAGATATTTTAAAAAGTACTTGGGAAAGTATAAGAAATCCATTCATGTGATATTAGCATGACA
>NW_015242511.1:0-591 GCF_001447785.1 Gekko japonicus | reverse complement strand
GGGCACTTCATGGTCATGCATAACTTGAAGGACATGCTTGTATCCCATTAACTTCTCAGGAGCCCATTGAAAGAGTGAAGATATTAGCTCTTTAGACATCTGAGCAAAAGTCTTGACAGTCCCATGGGATGTCATATAGGCACTCTTTTGTCTTCTTCTTGGTACTTTGAAGGTACATATCCCACCGGGAAGCTTGCCTGAAATTAAGGAATGGCACAAGAAACCTTCCAATTAATTTTTACACACTGGATCTGGAGGGTGAACTTGGACACTGGGGCCATGTCTGAATTCTACCTCTTGCCAGTGGTGTCATCATTGTAACTGGAGTCAAGGAGGCTGTCTAGCTTTCAACATAGTTGCATGTGTTTGGATCCCACAACCCATCAGCAGAAGGCACTGACAGTTGCAGATCTTTCCCATGGTCCCCTCTTCCCACCAGTCCTTTCTAATCCTGGGAAGGCGTATTCCTAAGGCTGCAGGTCTAATAGCCTTCCTTCTAACTAGCAGGGCTTCTGGAGAGACCACTCAGGTCTACTTTTTTGGCTTGACTGGAGAAAAGGAAAACCATGGTGCTGTCTTGTACAAGGACAG
>NW_015242510.1:0-591 GCF_001447785.1 Gekko japonicus | reverse complement strand
GATTTCAGTACATGCCTTGTGCACAAGCATTACTACAGTTTTAAAAAGACTTGAGGCACATCTTCTTTATTGGTCTAAACATTTAGAAAGCAGGATTTTGTGGATGTGTGGGAGAGGGGAGTAGCAATAGTTCCCATGAGCCAATGTATGAATTTGTCTGGATTTGTCAGCAACCATCAATAATGCTACTCTAAGGAACACAGGGACACTATCTAACTTGGTGGTTCTTAACCTTTAATCTACTACCGCCTACCAAATACCATGTGTTACCATAAAATCCCCCCGAAGCAAAACAAAACATAAAAATGACAATCCAGAAAAAAAATAAACAAGATTATTTAGACAGGCTTAGAACCTGCTGAGTTCTTCCACAGGTGGAAGGTATGTACTCATGGAGATCAATTGTATTGCCTCCCCCTTCCTGTGACTACTGTGACCCCCAGGAACAGGATTTTGGTGGGCATTTCAGGCTGCTGTGGGAGGAGGAATCCAGAAAGCCATATTTCATGAGCACAGATCCTTCCACCTGTGGAAATTCTCCAGGAAATCTAATCCATGATATATTTATGACATAAGCATACAATACACAGC
>NW_015242509.1:0-591 GCF_001447785.1 Gekko japonicus | reverse complement strand
TATCTTGACAAGACAGAAAAACTATAGTTAGAATGTCATTCCATCTTTACTGCTGAATCCAGCGTAGGAGTAAATTAAATCATGGGATTAGCTTTAGTCATAAAAGATTACAGGTTAACCTGGAACAGTTCTTTCCTTGGGAGAAAAATCTGCATCACTAGCAAGAAGAGAATGGTTAATGAAAGTACAAGGCAACATAAATTGGCAAATTAAAGATCCGAGAAGAAATTGACGTGCAATGCTGGGTGATTTAACATTGCAATAAAACTGGAGAGAATCAGCTCCATTTATTTCTAACTGGAATATTAAAAACACAATTGAGAAGCTCAGTAATATAAATGAGAAAAACTGACACTAGTAAAATTAAAGGATATGGTGATTAATGATAAGATTTATAATATGGGAAGAGATCACCGGGGTGAAATCACAAGGCTGGTCACTCACACTGTTTCAATATTTTCAAGCAAATAATGTTGTTTTATAAGAACTAACGAATGGGAGTTTGCCTTCTGAAGAACTAACAGAGAAAAAGAAGGAAAGAAGACGAGATTGGGATTATACCCCATGCTTCACAACCTGAAGGAGTTTCAT
>NW_015242508.1:0-591 GCF_001447785.1 Gekko japonicus | reverse complement strand
AGTAATCTTCTAGTTTGCCTGGTGAATGGGGAAACTGAGGTCTTGAATGGGTTACACAGATTACATGGAGGAGTACTGCTCCATACTCTGTGTGACACAAGCACCTTTCATATTTTGTTCAGGCATTGCTTTATGAATCTGAGGTTTTTCATTAATGCTCTGAATCAGCAGTTCAGGAAATCCCCAAATGGAAGCTTAGAGCATGAATTTCATTTGGATTTCCTGCTCGTTATGAATGGATGTTCGCTTACACAGAATGAGGATGTTTAAATGATCACATCTCTAATTTCTAAAAGTGATATTAAAATAGCTACCAACGAATTCTTTAATTTTTAATCTAAACAGCCACGGAAATGAACAGTATTAAGATGGGGAATGATTAACACAAAACAATGGAAGACATCTTCTCTGTGTGTTTTCTTGAAATTAATATTAATTCCTTCTGCATTTCAAGTGCTGCTAAAAGAAGGCAAGTTGTGTTTAAGGTTACAGAGCCATCTGTAATACTTGTCTATCATATTTTTCTAATCACAGAGACTAGAAAACTCAACTTTTAAATAAAATTGTATTTGTTTACAATATTAGTACTCT
>NW_015242507.1:0-591 GCF_001447785.1 Gekko japonicus | reverse complement strand
ACATCTGCTAGTAAGAAAGAGCCTATGCACGTTGACTTTACAAATTAAACTAGGAAGCAGTACCTGGATGAATGTAGTACTTATATCACAAGTACCTGCATTGGCTGTAACATGAGAATTATTCATTACAAATCATACTTATTAAATTTAGGACAGGGAACTCTGCACTCTTTTGCTTATGCTCAGCAACACTGAAAGAGATGGCTGTGCAAGGCTAATGAAGAGGGAAGGGTTTTGCTGGCCCTACCACTCATCTAGTTTCTCCATTATCTTTAACTCAGCCTTTCTCTCCACAAACTCAAATAAAAAGGGGGGGGCAGGAACAGTGGAAGATCCTTGCATACATTCAGCTCCACAGCCAATTGCAAGTGGCAGCCAGCAACAAAAAGATGAGGCAGTGCAAGAGCTAATGGCTGCTGCTTGAGTAGATAAAAACGGCTGATCATGGCAGAAGCACAAAGGCTTCTGTGGCAGCATGGGACGTACAAAGTGTGTTGGCCTGCAACGTACACTTTCTCAGTTGAAAAGCCACTTGTGGTCTTTGAGACATGGTTTGGCCAATACAGTTCGATACACAATGATGGTATGCAG
>NW_015242506.1:0-591 GCF_001447785.1 Gekko japonicus | reverse complement strand
CCAAGGCCAACTCTGCTTAGTTTCTGAGACCTAATGAGATTGAGCTAACCTGGGAAAAGTGACTTTCAAGGCCAAAGAACCATTTTTTACACAATAATTTTACCACATTTCATCCTACCCTTCCTGCATTGAGCTTAAAGCAGCAATACAAGGCTTTCCTCTGCACGTTCTGCCCCCATAGCACTCCTATGAGATATATGTGACAATGTTTTTCACTCATTCAGAGAGCCTACCACCCTCCACAACGTGCCTTCCACAGGTTCAGGGTTACAGGTAGGTCAGACATCACACTTCAGCACTCAAATTGCCTCTTTTAAAATATAGAGACATGACCACTTCACATCCCAGGTCCTCTCTCTCGCTCAGAGAGACATCGCTAGACAGGGTGGTCCAGTCCCCTTTAATAATCATCCCCGATTCAGACACTGCACAGAGGTATTGAGCTTAAGAATTCAGACACTGCTTCACTTGCACGTTGCCACCGTTGAGTCAAATCCTAAAATATAGATAGACCAATCTTAGCTTGTGTTGTGTGTGCGCGCTTCTTTCCCAGAGACAACCAGCTCACAGGGTTAAATAAACAAGAAGTTA
>NW_015242505.1:0-591 GCF_001447785.1 Gekko japonicus | reverse complement strand
AAACTGGGTAATGTGAAATTCCCCATCATTATCAAATATTGTGGGACAGATTCTATGTTTTTTGTGTGCCTTTTGTCTAGGATTGACATTTGACCAGTCAAATAATAAATATTAAAAAAACAGACAATTGCCAACAGAAACGGGCTTCTTACATTCCTGTCCTTCCCAAGTGTGGAGTACCTTTCCTTGCACAGCCTGAAACATGGTGCAGTTTTTAAGAAGTTGTCTTGGATGAAATTTTGGGAAGTCATTTCACTCAGGGCAGAAGTTTGGATTCTGCCTTGCTGGTTTGTCTGCAATTTCTGAGACAAATACATGTACACTCTAAAGTGCTTGCGTTTATATTCATGGCCCAGTCTTTTGCATCATGCAAGTACGGTATAACTACAGCCAATGTCCTGTCTTTAATGTGCATGTATGTGCTATGAGCCCTCATTAATATTTGGATGGGAGACCATAAAGGAAATCCTGGGTTGCTCTGCAGAAGCAGGCAATGGCAAACGGCCTATGAATGTCTCTTCCTTTGAAAACCCCAACTTGACTGAAACAAAATTATGAAAGCAAGCGCACTAATAGTGAAAATAGTTTACT
>NW_015242504.1:0-591 GCF_001447785.1 Gekko japonicus | reverse complement strand
TAAATCCAATCTCTTCTCTTCTGGTTGGCTCAGAGATGTTATAGGTTCCTCTGGGAACCAGTATGGCATCTTGACTTTCTTTCTCGTGGCTCCAGGCCAGAGAAGATGAACTTCAGAGTTCCTTGTGACAGCCAAAGTGATTCCAAGGCACATGTTGAATGTGCCTTTCTCTTGTTCATCCCTTACTGGCTGTTCTGCTGCTTCCCGCCTGCCACTAAACCATTAAAAGATCCTCTTCAGAAACGTTACCAGTGGCCACCCCCTGAAAGCTGGCCTTGTTTGTACACAAAGGAATCTTTACTGGCAGCTGCAGCCATGTAAAAATGAGTGTGCCATCCACTGCACTCTGTTCATACAGATCTAAGGTGAGGTATGTTGCCCAAGCATTCTTGGCAGGTAAATTAATGAGGGGTTCCTTCTTGAAAACCGACAGCCTGAATTTCAAAGTATTCAGTCAATTGGAAGCAACTGAAGAAGTCTTTTCTCCCCTCAACTTTGCTTCCTCATCACCTAGTTTGCAAACTGAGAGGCTATTGGCTGGAAAGATTCTCCAAGTGCTTTGAAACAGACAAAAGAAACAGGCAAAGAGTG
>NW_015242503.1:0-591 GCF_001447785.1 Gekko japonicus | reverse complement strand
TTCCCCCTCCTGCTGCAGCCCAAAATGTTCCCCAAAACATGCTCTTAGGAGACAGGGATGCCCAGGGAAAGCATGAAGGGGGAGCTGAAGAGCTGCACCTGGAGGGGGGGAGAAGTCGGGAAGTCAGTGAAAATTCCTCCTGCTGGACTGGACCCAAGCCATAGTACTTGCCCACAGGGTTCTAATCTAAATTCAGACACTTAAAGAAAACAAGAGAAGGCAGGTGAGGGGATATTATTAGTATTAATTAAGCACCTTGTATTCTCCTAATAGACATGCCCCCCAGGAGTTGCAGCTAACATCCTACAATTTTGCATGAGATGCCGATGAGCACAGCAGAGACAGTGGAGTCAGAAGCAGTGTAGGAGCAGTTAAGCAGCAGCTTCCAAAACTGACACAGCCATTAGTGAGCCTTGGAGTGGTACTCTAAAAGACATGGCCTGTGCCGTGAAAGCTTGCTCATTCAAGGGTACTGAGTTCCAGTGAACAGAGAAACTTATGCTGTGCCTTTTCAGGACCCTGGGGGCACACTTCTGTTTCACTGACAATGTCATTTTTTCCCACAGTTTGAAAACAACTAATGTGTGCACA
>NW_015242502.1:0-591 GCF_001447785.1 Gekko japonicus | reverse complement strand
AACTATGGAGACTGAAACTGCATTTTGGAAAATGCCGTCAGATTCAGCTATGCAATTATTTTCTAAACTTTGTCTGAAACTGAGGTGGGGGAGAGAGAATGCTAAACAAAGTGGCTCCTGTATATTCTGTTGCCTTAGAGACTGAAACATCTGTATCCGTGCAGGCAAGTGATGCAGACATGGTAAGCTATGACTTCCTTACATTCTTCTCTTCATCTTGCTGTCAATAGTAATGTTTTATGGTGGCATTATGCTGGACTTCTCTGGCATTGTACTCTATTTGGTTGTGTGGCATATCATGGTCTGGGTGAGCTTTTTAATTCAGTCCAACTTCAAAGTCAGGATGTTCCCCTTTGAAAAGATGCGGTCACACAAATAATTTTTCAGGATGAACTTGGAGGGACTTGAAATGATTGTTGTTCTGGTGATAATTGTGGCATTTGTGAAAGCTCTTGAGCATATGGGGCTCCTGGAAGACACTTTTGAAGGTAGGATATTAAAACAGAAAATGTTTACATTTCAGGAAAGCTTTTGTGTTACTCCAAATTTTACTTTAATATTTGTGTATGCCGTATGGAAAGAGCATAGGAA
>NW_015242501.1:0-591 GCF_001447785.1 Gekko japonicus | reverse complement strand
TCAAGATTACCAGATAGGTCAAACCGGTGGAAGCCCCCACAAGAGCTGCAGGAATATCTATACTTACACTGCCTTTGATGGCAACTCACGGCGCTGAAATCCCAGCAGATGAGGCGGGGTTGAATCCACTGCTTGTTGCTGCTTCCTTGCCCCATGTCAGCCTGCGAGCATGCCACCATGTGGCCGCTATCTGCATACCTGCCTGCGATGGCCACAATGGGCCCCATGCATTTTGACCACAGCTGCTGATGCTCCTGGTCCCAAGGCAGGGTTGGATCAAGAGCCACTCACAAACAGAACAGCTCATCATTGCGCAGCCGCGCAGCCCAATTTTATTCCTTATAGGCACGGTGAATTAGGTCCTGGTACTTCACCAGCACCAGCCCCTGACCAGGGTATGCCTGCAGCGCCACCCCCATGTAAATGGTGTAGGCCGATAGCCAATTGTCAAAGTTCTTATCGATCTGCAAGCGCCTAATCTTCTCCAGCTCCCTAAGGTCATCCCATACACTGGCCTTCACCTTCACATCCCTGAACAGCTGTGTGAACATGTCCACATACTCCCCCCGCCAAATCTTTGCCTTTGTGGCC
>NW_015242500.1:0-591 GCF_001447785.1 Gekko japonicus | reverse complement strand
GTTCATCCCACCAAGGAGCAGTCAGAAGGCTCCCATCAGCTCTGTGATTTCAATCTCTGTCTTTATTGATGCTGTCTTGCCATTCACACCTCTTGATAGACGTGATTCGCATGGGATGCTATCATCTGTTGAAGACACATTGCCCCCTAGCAGTCTCCTAAATCTGCTTGACGATATGTAGTATAGTTTTTCAGTCAGTTCTTTTCTGCTGCTTTATCTTCCATTAAGACAAACAGGCTGATTTCTGGCCATTTTTTATACACTGCAGTCCAGCCGTGATCTGCTGGCTGGCTGTCCTTTAATCTCCCGTTCCTCAGCCATTCTTTGTGTTGTATTCAATGTTGCACTAGCTGTTGTTTTTCTCTCTGCTTTATCTAACTTTGCAGTGTGCCTTGTTTACTTTCTCTCTGGCTTTCTCTAATGGCATCTCTCCAGGATATTCAACTATATAGATGCCAATTGTTTATAGAACAATGGATAGAATCGCTTATGGCTAAAAACAATGATGAAAGATGGACTGGTACTCGTCTGTCATAGCACGTCCCAATCTTGCAGAAAGTACAGCATACAGTTGTTTTAAAAACCAAACAC
>NW_015242499.1:0-592 GCF_001447785.1 Gekko japonicus | reverse complement strand
CAAACTGGCAAAGAGAAGCCAGCGTTAATTCAGCGAGAATTCCAAACCTGCTTGACCAACGAGGGCTCTCGCTTGGAAGGGTACACCCATCCATCCCGGCAGCTCTCAGTAGAATTAAGTCCATATCGCACGATAGCTTCAAGCTCCCGGTCCACTGGAGTGTACATCAGACATTCTTCAAAAGTCCCATCAGACGTTCTCGGAAGAGTTAGGTTCAGCCGCTCTTCTTCGGTCAGGTTGAAGCCGACCCCGGCAAGCCAGCTGGTGTTGCAGTAATGAGGCTCGTGGGCGACCATAAATAACTGGCTGAACATGTGGAAGCCGATACTAGGGCAGGACAGAGTGATCAATAGCACCAGCCCAAACTGGAACCGCCCAAACTCATTCAGGGATTTGAGGATTTCCGCTACGTCCGTCATTGTCTTGTCTCTTTCCAGCCTCCCAGTGATGGTTCCCTTCCGCTCCGAAAGACTTTTCACTCAGTGTCCAGAATTAATATTTAAGCCCAAGATAAACTTTCCGATGGCACTGGGCATCTAGAAGGGGTGGACAGTCATCGGCACTTCTAATGGGTCAGTTTTGCAACATCGCC
>NW_015242498.1:0-592 GCF_001447785.1 Gekko japonicus | reverse complement strand
AAAAACTCCAGTGGGGGAAAAGTAGACATCAACATAACAAAAACCATTTCAGTTATTTCTTATTACTGAACGACTACATGCAAGATGGTATACTGGGAAGCTGACTGCTCAAGCAGTACTTATAACGTCAGTTGTCAAGCCACTTACCCCAGAATACTAGTCAAACCTCTGTTCAAAACAGGAAATCCAAAAGGTAGAACATCCAACAGATGGTTGTCTAAGTGTCTGCTTGGACCCCCAGTAAAAGAGTTCCCCCCTTCAGTTAATTGGTTCAGTTGTCAAACCACTCTCGCCCTTATGAAGCTTTCCTGATGTTTAACTGAAATGTAACCTTCTTTAGATCCAGTCTTGCTGTCTGGAGCCCTAGAGTGCTTGCCCACTTCCCTGTGATGGCCCTTCAGGAATCTGAAGAACAGGATCATCATGTCTCCCTCTCCCTTTCTCTAGGCAAAATGAATGCAGTTCTTTCAAACTTTCCTCATAGGACTTGTTTTCCACACCCCTGACAGTCTTTGTGGCCCTCCTCTGACCCTATCTTCCGTTTTCTTGAAGTTTGGTGACTAAAGCTAGATGCAGTACTCCAGAATGAAAT
>NW_015242497.1:0-591 GCF_001447785.1 Gekko japonicus | reverse complement strand
ATGTCGGATCAAAGCACAGCCCCTGGCAGAAGGAGCTTTGAACATCTGGTGGGTGAGGGGGGGATCTGAGAACACCAGGGAAGAGTGCTTGATTCTGTTCTGTGCCCGTGCTGCTTCTGGTTTCAGGAGGGCAGCCGGAAACCAGGGCAGACTGTGGGCAGCCCAGCATCCCTCGTACTCTGGGATGGAGTTTTCAGTAACCCAGCTGCTCTGGCACCCTCCCCAGCGGAGGCCCTTAGGAAGCATGCAGGTGGCTGGCCACCCGGGAGATAGCACTGATCCCACCATGCATGGAAAGGAGCTCTGCTTCCGTCGCCCCAGCAAGGAAACCAAACAGGGAGCTCCTCCCCAAGGGAAGCTGGTACCTGGCACCCTTTCGCTGCTGCTGGCCCACTGGAGCGTCCACAGCTGGGGAAACACAGTGCGGCACTGTGGCGGCCGCCGAGAGTCGCTCCAGCAGGTAAGCGGCGAGACGGGCAGCAGGAAGGGTGCCCGCATGTGTGATTCCCGCTCACCCCAGATGAGAAGCGGAGGCAAAGGTGCCCCTTGGGATCAGCTGCAATCCGCAGTGCAGCCGCTTGTTAACGGGCA
>NW_015242496.1:0-592 GCF_001447785.1 Gekko japonicus | reverse complement strand
GAAGGAATAGTGCCACTACAGTCTTTGAAAGTGACACGGAGATCTTTTTAGGATTAGGCCTACTGATCCGCTGCAAAGCTTGAAAGCTTGTAGCCCCAGTCTTGTCCTTCCAGAGACAATTTGAGCAGGGTATATTTTTTTTTAAATGGCTTCAACTTTTCCTAGTTAAAGCCTAATAAGCTTAGGAGGGGAAAAGAAAGCCGTTCATTTGACATTCGTTTACAAGTTGAAAAAGGCAGGCAGAAGCGAGGAGTGGAACGGATGGAGGAGAAGCCCAGAAAATTAGGGCAGGAAACAAGAATACGTTTCAGCAGCCAAATGAGAACTTTTCACACACACCCGTGCTTATGTTTCGGGGGGTTGTTTTTAATTTACCCTTCTCATTTGTTGATTTCAGGCTTGTCAGAAGCCTCAGCCCAGGTCTTCGATCTTGTGACGGTCATGAATTTTAATGGCAGGCACCCTGGCCTCTTGACACGGCTCTCCGGGAAGGGGCCCCCCTTGCCCGCAAAGGGTGCTGCATCTTTGACTCAGTAGCTGTCACAGCAGCGGCCTTCAGGAGAAAGGCGGGGTTGGCTCTGTCTGCCCCCCC
>NW_015242495.1:0-592 GCF_001447785.1 Gekko japonicus | reverse complement strand
CTGGTAATGAATGAAAAATTGATGAATGGAGGTGGAATGTTGCAGGCATATTCTATAGTTGTCATTACAAGCAACTTGGCCCATATTGTCTGGCTTCTGCCAGCCTCTTGGCAACACAGCAGCTGTTGGAAACAGGACCAATGGTTTTATGAAATCTAGTCAGCTGAAATATATTCAAGAGCCTGAAGCAAATGGTTCCTTTTAACACTACCCCTACCTGATTCAAGACCATAAATGTTGGATGGAATATAATATAACCAGAGTAATTTTTTTTTAGTATTGCCTTTAGCATACCATCAGTGGTTTTTAATGTTGATCTCTGCTAAGGCTGATCAATTAGCAGGAGACTGAGAATTAAGGAGTTTTAGGGTTGGATCTTAAAGAACCTTAAGCAGGAGGTCCACTTGCAGAACAGATCTTCTTGCCCTACCTCATTTCTGGCAGCCCCCAATCCCACTCCAAAGCTGTCCCTGGGGACCTTTAGGAACAGTATTAGGATGCAGCACTAGTTTGTGTATGAATCTCTGATGGGAAATTACTGGGAAGTGCAGATCCCTCTTTCATAGGGTTGCAAATCTCCAGGTGGAGCCTG
>NW_015242494.1:0-592 GCF_001447785.1 Gekko japonicus | reverse complement strand
TCTTAAGCACGTGAGCCACCGCAGCTCCTTCCAAGGGGGTTAGACAGTTGCATATTAGCAAAGTGCGGTGAGGGAGGAGGGGCGGGGGATGAGAGAAAACTGAAGAGAGCTACTACACTTGTACCATGTAATTAACTAAATTAAGGCGCTGAAAGGTTCTCAGTGTTTTGGAGCATGTGTGCTTCACTTGCAGTCCCGTGGTAGTGTGGCAATATGCCAGCCAATCGCCCCAGCCGAAAGCACACAGCGTCCCGGCAAGCCCCTATTCTCTCCAAAATTACAGGGCAAACAATAACACAGGTAAAATTAGCCAAGGCCCCAATTATGCCGCATGAGCGCAAAAAGGCTGCATGTTGTGTCATATCATGTAATCTCTTCTGTTGTGGAATCACTAGGAAAACAAAAGGGAGAATTTGTGTCCTATTTGTCTGCCGTGCCCTGGATCGCAAATTAGAAATCCTTCCTAATTAAGATATTGTTCCTAATTAAGATATCATTAAATTTCCTTTTGTTAACCAATTTCAAACAATGCTAATTAAGAGGGTGGGGGTGATTATTGCTCATCTAACAAACAATTAACCTGATTTGAACC
>NW_015242493.1:0-592 GCF_001447785.1 Gekko japonicus | reverse complement strand
TACAGAGAAGGGGGGAGGAAAGGCGAGGCCGGCTTCTCTTCCCGCTTTCCTCTGTGCCAGCCAGACGACAGCGCCCGGCCCCTCCGACAAACCACACCTTCCACCCCGTCCGACGCCCTCGGCCCACACCACGGACCTACCGGCGATCACAAATGACGCTCTGGTTTTACACAGCCACCACCCCACCCCGGTCCCTTACTCCACGACTCACCTTCGTCCGATCAACCAGTCTCCAACACCACCACCCCTCAACGGCTGCTCTTGTTTACCGTTGCTACCGTTTAACGGTCCCGCGGCTCGGACGCGCAGCCGCAGAGGGCGCGCGTTTACTGCGCCTGCGTGACCCGCGCGCTCGGCGAGCGCCACCGCGCCTGCGTTTAGCCGTCGTCTGACTGCCTGACTGCCTGCCTTTCAGCGCAGGAGGAGGAAGCAGGTACGGCGCCCAGCGGGCCTTGAACTGCGCTCATTGCGCCTGCGTCAGGGAGCACTGCTGCGCATGCGCCCGGCCGTCGTCTGCCTGCCTTTCGTGCGAGCGGAGTTAAAAGTTTAGCGCAGGAGGAAGGAGAAGGTATGGCGGTGTTCGGTGCGGCTG
>NW_015242492.1:0-592 GCF_001447785.1 Gekko japonicus | reverse complement strand
ATGGAGATCAGTGGGTTGTAGTGGGGGAAGGGGCAGGAAAGTTCCATTCCACTGGTGGAAAAATGTAATCTGGATCCAACTCCAATAAATGCTGCTCTTCCACCCATATTATTACTCAGAAAAATATTATTCAGCTAGTAATCCAAGGATATGATTGCTGGATCATGGTAGGTCACCACACATTCCATTCTAACCACCTGAGAGAAAAAAGACAACCTGACCACCTCAGTTAATTTGTAAAGCTGCTGTAATTGGGAGACTCTGAGCATAGTAAGTACCAGAATTCTGCTTGTTGGGCAGCTGCTGAGACCTAGAATTTGGCTGAGGGCCTGCCCTGACTTCAGATCTCCCATTTTCCAGTGAGGAGGCAGCAGAGCACAAACAAAATGCACTTTGCTGCCTTTTCTAGACACATCTCCCAGTCAGCCAAGAAGTCTTGGCAACAATTGCCTTTTAGGCCTGCTGTCCTCAATGGGGCTCAAAGGAGTGCACTTAATTCCCTCCAACGTAGCTGCAGTCAAAGCAGAAAGAAGGGGGAAGCAATTTGGGGAAGGTAACCACAGTTGGAGCTGACTGTGGCTCAGATCATGAG
>NW_015242491.1:0-592 GCF_001447785.1 Gekko japonicus | reverse complement strand
TAAACCTCAATCATGTCACCCCGCAGCCGCAGCCATTGTTTCTCCATCTGAGAAACGTCATCTGAGATGTAAACATTCCAGAAACGTTGATGGAGGAGGCACAAAACTTTTCTCTGCAACGAAAGAGCTGCTTTTTTAAAATGTGAAAGCTGGGGATTCAGAGCACCTGTTCGACAGGTGGCGGTAACAACATTAGCGCTGTCCAGTCGGTTGCCAATTAGAAGGAGACCCCAGAATAGCCCATTGGCGGGACTAGGAAAAGGGGACGAACGGCCACCACGGGGACTGCGGCAGGGAAGACGCGGGGGAACGTGCTACGTGGAGGCATCACAGCTGCTGCTCTGTGTTGTGGGCACCCACGGGGAAACCACAGACGTCCGTTCCTGTGAGGAAAACACCGCCTGTGCTGCTGATGGTGCTGCCGATGCTCTATTCTCCGCCCCCTCTGGTAGTGGCTAAGAGTGGCCGGACTCTAATCAAAAGGCAGGGCCCTTGCGAAAGGTGAGTTCTTTGATACTGGAATTAAAGCAAGTCCCATGAGGATAGCAAAAGAAGAGGAGGAGGAAGAGACTGAATTTATACCCCATGGCCC
>NW_015242490.1:0-592 GCF_001447785.1 Gekko japonicus | reverse complement strand
TTTCATGCATCTGATGAAGGGAGCTCTGATACACAGAACATTTTCTGTTAAGCCTATAAAGTGCCACTGGGCCTGAATTTTATTCAAATGTAAAGGGACGATTCTCTAGACTAGAGTACTGGGGATGGGAATCAGGGAAAAGAGCGCACTCTAGGGCCCCACGTTTCGCAGCGTTCACAAATAGTTTTCATTTTTTTGTTGTTTTCCAAATAATTAATAATGCACTGTTTCACCAAACGATGTAGGAACTTTAGGGAGGTGAGGTCCGCAAATCAACAACAGCTACATCCTGTTAATGCACCTCACAGGTACGCCTGGACTATCTCTTGCTGAGGCTGGGTCTAGTAATATTAAAAGCACCCAGTTATATGATCAGCAGCATCATAACCGTGCAGCTCTGGCTGGAGAGTACTGCTTCACGTAGAGGAGGAGGGGAATGACACACCTGGTGAGAAACTCCCTGCAGGTGCACGGTTAATACATGACAGAGTAGGCATTTCATTCAAATATGCTTCCCCTCCCCTACTTGCAGTTTAAAATTGAGTGGTCAGTGAGAGTTCGGTCTTGTCTCCTCTGATGGGCAATGGCTCTC
>NW_015242489.1:0-592 GCF_001447785.1 Gekko japonicus | reverse complement strand
AGGAAAAAGAAGGGACACGCAGAGAGGGAAAGAATGCAGGCTGGAGTCTAGCTGAGGAGCGCCACGGCCAGGGAGCAAGGATACGCGAGAGCTGCCGAGAGGAAGAGCAGAATCATCCTGCTGCTGATGAACCGCCGTAATCAACGCCGAAAGCCGGTGATTATCAAGTAGGCCTCAAGTGAGCCGGGACCGCCTCGCAGCTCCCTGAAGTGACTTGCTGATGCCGGCAGGGTCTGTCTCGCCCACCTGGATGACGTGGACCAGCCGGGCGCGGAGCTGCGTACCGGCTGCAAAGTGCCTTTGTCGTCCGGCACAACAGCAGCATGTTGAGAACGCGGCCCCCCGAGCAGGTTTCATTTGTTCGTTTATTGGAAGCACTCACATGTCCCCTCTCTGTGAAAATGCAGCTGATGACGGCCGTCAGTTGATACACCGATGATAAAACAAACTGGAATGGAACATTGTTCTGGTTTAATGGGAGAAGTAAAACTGGCAGCGCAAGAGTCCTAGTCGGTCGTAACTACAATGATGTATCCTGAGTTGTGAAGAACCATTACTGGTATTCTTCACCAGGGGTCATTTTGTAGAAAAA
>NW_015242488.1:0-592 GCF_001447785.1 Gekko japonicus | reverse complement strand
CACTGTGTGACAGAATGTTGGACTGGATCTAATTAGGTTAATATTAATACTATCGTTTTGATGTTATTAGTACCATATTATGCTAAGGAGATTTTTGTGGCCTCTTCGAAGACCAGCAGTGGAATTATAAACAGTGTTCTAGCTTTCTAATTCCAGGAGATCTTCAGGCATTAAAAGGGTCTGTTTGTGGGACAACCTGGGCTCCGATCGGCGGCCTGCCTGTTTTGTTTTTGTTTCCTAGACTGCGCTTGGTTTGTGCAATGCTAGCGTGGCTGGAAAGACCAGCTACTCTGGCATAGGCAACCTGTGGCCAGAAGCAAATAGGCCTTGTTTGTCCCATTTCAACCACCCCCAGCCTGCTCCGTGGTTTTATATGGTTTCTCTGTGGTCATCTCTTAGCTACAGGCACAGTCAAGTAGGAGTCAGACTCTAAAGGATAGTCCAAGGGAAAGTTAACCACTGCAGCTGTGAGGGAGGTTAACAGCAGACCTGGGCAAGGATGCAGAGAGAGGAAGAGAAAGAGAGAGAGAAGCATCATCATATACGCAAAGTCTCCCCCTTGGACTTGTAGTGTATTCCAAAGCTGCCATGG
>NW_015242487.1:0-592 GCF_001447785.1 Gekko japonicus | reverse complement strand
CTATGCAGTGTCAAATATCACAATAATGCAGAAAAATACCCAGAACATTGCGTCAGTATAGTGCCTATCTTGAGAACATACAAGTTGACCGCATGAATCAAGAAGAGGCAGAGGAATCTTGTAGATGTTTGTAGACTTAAAAATCCTGAGAAGAAAGATTACACTTTTTATTCTGGGCACCACAAATCACGGTCCAGAATTGACATTATTTGGGTATCCTCATCTATTCTAAATAATACAAAGGATGTGGATATCCTCCCAATGACCTTTGCAGATCACTGTCCTGTTACCCTAACAATACCAGATACACCCAAAAGAACACAATGGAAGCTAAGCATTATTTCATTAAAAAATAAAACCTTTGTGGATAGAACAAAGAAAAATATTAAAGAATTTTTTAAGTTCAACGATCAATCAGATTCTTCGATAAACATTATATGGATTTACCTTCAAGGCATTTGCCCGGGGGATTTTCATTAGACAAAATATAAATAGCAGAAAATTAGAGAACCAAAAAATTACCCAGCTGAAAAAACAGATTCATAAACAAGAAGAAGACGCTAAAAAGAGACTATCAGCAGATAAACTTAGA
>NW_015242486.1:0-592 GCF_001447785.1 Gekko japonicus | reverse complement strand
TCGTTTGCAAATGAATTCTAGAGAATTGGCTGGCGTACCTTTACCCAGTTCAGCTTTGACCCTGGAGCAAAAAAAGAGAGAAAGTGATTTTTGCAGCGGAACGGAAAGATCTCAACAGAGAGGAGGAGGAGAACAGCTGCACTAATTGTTTAAAGAACATCAAATGGCATGGGTATCCATTTGTACACCGTAACCCCAGGACTTCTCCGAGAAGCTAATTGCTGTAAAAGTTAGCGAAGCATAGCTTGGCGAGGCCCGAGAACTGCAGAAGTCTGCAGCGAGGGCATCCGTACTTCTTCTAATTGGTTCGGCGACAAGACAATCAGTGGGAAGGGGGAGCGGGTTGGAAGACCGGAGACAGGCCGGCGAACTAGGAAGAGTGTCTACCTCTTCCCGGATGAGAGACGGCCCATCTCAATTATTTCAAGGGTCAGAGGTGACCCTCCAGTGCAGTCTCGACATGGCCCGTTATGGGGAACTGGTGAGATGCACCAGCAAACATCTCCGGAAGTGGACACTCAAAGGACTTCCACTCTGGAGACAAGGCGACGTTCAGGGCTGCAGAGCTGGAGAGAGGGGCTGTGGCTCAGTA
>NW_015242485.1:0-592 GCF_001447785.1 Gekko japonicus | reverse complement strand
CGAGCTGAATACTTTGGAAATATCCATCGGCCTGATCGCCTTTGGCAAGTAGAAACCGCTTCCAAATTCCCAGGCAGGAAAGCGTTATAAACTTGGTTCCCCCACACACACACACACCTTGAAGTAGCAAATGACGGACATAGGCCCGTGTAGCTTTGCAAGGTCGGCGAGCAGAAAGTTTTGCAGGCCCTCCTTCCTCGCGGCCTCCTTCGACAGGCTGCTTTAGAGCCTATCTCAGAGGAGAGCTTTAAATTAAGTAGCCCGTTTCGCTCCCTTGCCAAAGATAGCAACGGGGGAAAGAGCAAACACCCCCCCCCCAACCCCCTCTCCGCCTCGTTCAGAGTGAACCCAAAAGGCGACTGATGAGCTTGGGCCTATTAGTGTGCATTACTGTGGGGGGGGGGATACGAACCTTCGCCGAAAGCCATGCTCCGTCTCCTTATAACAGCATAATCACTTAGCATTGATTTTTAGCGGAACTCATCGACCCCATTACCGTCAATGAAGGCAATGTACCGTGTAGCCGCGGCAGAGAACATGAAGTCGATGAGGACTCTTCGTTCTCATCTTTGCTACAGGAAACTAATTGGAG
>NW_015242484.1:0-592 GCF_001447785.1 Gekko japonicus | reverse complement strand
GAAATGACCCCTGACCTTTAGTGGGTTTAACTGCCAGATTCTCCAGACTTCTCTCCAGTAATAATGGGGATGCCCTAGGAGGGTGAACATTTTCAGACAAGCGAATGAACAAGTGTCATAGCAACATTTGTCAGATCAAGTTTTGTTTTAAGATAATTTGGGGAAATAAGTCTGTTGTTTGCATGAAGCATAGTCCAGTGCTTTTTCAAGTGTAATTCTCAGTATACCTTCAAAGGACTTAGTCTGGTGTAACTGCTTTTGAAATTTTTGCCACTGTGTATTAATGCATACAAATAAGTTTTTTTGTGTATGCGTAATGAAGAGAGTTAAAATAACATTTCTGTGTTCAGGGTAGCTCTAAGAAAAGCAGCACATTCTGATGTAGAATCTGGCTACTCTCTCTGCTCCTCGGACTCTGAAGATCAGGTAATAAGATTCCGTAAAATCCTAAATTGTTCATACATTCACCATTGCATTGAAACTGGCCTTTAAAATACAAATTGTAAATACATTTGTGATTCAATGAATATTATTCATGGATGCTTTCAGGTGTTTGTATCTCACTGTGATGGCAGTTTGGAGAAGGTGCTGT
>NW_015242483.1:0-592 GCF_001447785.1 Gekko japonicus | reverse complement strand
TGATTTGATCTTCTTGCAGTCCAAGAAACCCTTGGCGTCTAGTTATTTCCTATGTCAAATCATTTAATTCCTGGTACACCTCAACAACATTTATGGTTCGTTACGGGTGTAGTACACAAGTGATAATATTACAGAGAATCTTTGTCTCTATTTTATTCTTTATTGCAGTGTAACTATATGCATCTTTAACACTGATTAACTAATGAAAAATAACATCCATTACTGTTACACAGACAATAAAGGAGAGCAATTGCCTGAGTCCATAAAAGTATTTTATCCAAAGACAAGCAGATCACAAGCAAGGACCCCCTTCTAAGAAGCTCCAAGAATTCAGCTTCCCACGCTTATAGGTTTTAAAATCATTTCCTAGTAATAACTAGCTGTCCCACATCCTTGGCTATGAAATTATCTTAGAACTTCAAACACCATACAAGGTTATCTGTACTTGCATATCTTCTTACATTATACTAAACTATTAGTCCATTCTTGCTAATTTTCATCTTAACAAAGTCTAATAGTGATTACAGGTTTCTCATGTAATTGAATATCTATTGTCCCTCAGGCAATAAACTCCATCCTTGAACTATATCTT
>NW_015242482.1:0-592 GCF_001447785.1 Gekko japonicus | reverse complement strand
TGAACCACAAGGAAAGGTGGGATATAACTGTTCAAACAAATTAACTAATACTAAATAAATATTAAGGTTCACATGAATTAATTTGCTAACTATTCCAAATAATAAAGGCCTTATTGAAATACACAGATGTTCCAGAAGAATATCAGTCCCAACCCAATCAAACCAAACTTTGTTTTTATAACCGCTCAGTACTGTTCTCTAGTCACTCACTAGTGCCCAGTGAAATTATTTTGCACAACAGAGGTAGCATCAGGTAGACTTTTTCACATCTCACCCAATTCTGCTCATTACTATCGTTCTAGTGACACATGGCTTTTGTTCACACGGGTCCCATGAAGCCCATAATAGCTTATTGGGGGTGGTCAAAGTGGACCTGTCTGTCCCCTTTTCACCAGTGTGAAAGGTCAGCAATTCAATGCTAATTCAGAACTAAAAGACGCTTTGAACTTTGGACCACCAGACCCTACCTGGTTAAACCAGTGCGGCCATGTGATGTCTTCATCATTGATGGTGAATTCTTGTTGGAAATGAGTGTGGGAATCCTGGAGAGCCATCCTGCCAACTTTCACTCTGTGAAAGGATTGGTTTGAGG
>NW_015242481.1:0-592 GCF_001447785.1 Gekko japonicus | reverse complement strand
CGTCACAGCAGCACGAAAATGATTTTAAACATCAAATGCAGATACGGCCTCTGTGAAATAAACCGGATCAAGCAATGGCAGTTTTCAGTTTTGTTTAAGAGGCCAGTGCTGAACATTTGCTCCTAAATGTTAGCAAAACCAGTCATCGTACTCAGCCTGATCACTGGTACATTCATGCAGGTTTTAAAGGCATATCTCAGTCATGGACTGAAGAGCAGAGAAATGGCTTGCCAAGAACAGCCCACAAATGCATCCTGACAACTCTTTTGCTCAGGAAGGGAAATACACAAGCATTTTTCCTCCTTGTCTACACTTGGCCAATGGGCATTTTCAGCCTTTAGATCTTACATGGTCTGCTTGTGTCACAACTAGCCAGGAGCACAGCAGGGGAAGCCATCTGATCTGCTGTCTCATCTATTATTACACCTCTCACTCTGGCCTACACAATCTGGCAGAGCTTAATAACAGCCTTATTTCTGCATAGAGAAACTGTCAAGAAGCCAAGTTGTTTTGCTTTGTTTTGTTTCTGCTGGAAGATGCATTCAGGATATTTTGGTCCACTGTATTCAATCTCTTCTGCCCTCCACAACAA
>NW_015242480.1:0-592 GCF_001447785.1 Gekko japonicus | reverse complement strand
TTTTTGTGTGTGGGGGGGTTCCATCTCACTTCTGATGTTCGTGCAAAGGAAGCCCTGTGGTCCAAAGTCCAAACAAAAGAGGACCAAGAAAAGAGAATGCCATGGTTAATTGTCCCTTCTAACATTCAATAATAATCCCAAGGCACCACAGATACAAAGCATTGTCTTTGTTATTCTGCTCAATAATGTTCAGAGGGAATCTGCTAGCTGCATTTTATCTTTATGCATAAGAATGTTCTGAGGGATGGGCAAATGTTCCTTATTTCATATCTTTTTATAGTTGTTAATGTTTTTCTTAACAGTTTCAGTTTTTGGATTTTTAATGTTCCCTTTTTAGCTTCGTCTACACTGTGTACATGTCGTACAGTTTTTATACATCATTTATATTGTATTTACACATACCACATAAGTCAGGGTATGAATGCTGGTGGAAAGTGCTGTCAAGTCACAGCTGTAGGGTCACCCCATAGGGGTTTCAAGGCAAAAGATGCTCAGAGGTGATTTACCATTGAACTGCCTCTGCATTTGCTAGACTCCCATCCCAGTACTAAACAAGATTGATCCTGGCCCCAGTCACACGGAGCATTAGGCA
>NW_015242479.1:0-592 GCF_001447785.1 Gekko japonicus | reverse complement strand
TGCATGCCATCTGCCAAACATGCTGTTACTCTAGACCCAGTGACAGTCATCGGGCCGCAGACTCACAACATCCAGATAAATGAATGCTTGCGGGCGGGTTGGCCTTCTTTTAGGGAATCATGGCTAATCCTTTGCATCTGGATCAAATGTCATGTTATCGCCCCACAGGGATTTTGCCCCATTACGGGCAAAAACTTCCAGGCCTATCTCACTGAAGCGTGCTGTGTGAAGGAATAAAACAATACACTCTAAAGTGCAATATCCCCGCGATGTTTTCTGCTTTTTGGCACCGTCCCCCTTCCCTCACTTTTGTGACATTTTAATTAGGTGCTTCAGTTCAACTGCAGATGTTGAATCCCAAGCAAAGCTGTTAAAAAAAACTGGCCTCCCCGAATCCACCTGCAATAGCAGTGCCTGCTCTTGAGCGCCACCTGCTGGAGCTTTTCTTATTAACCAGATTAAGTCCAGGTGGCTTGCAGCTCTGCCAGTGGTTTTACACCATTTAGGTATGGATCCATTTTCAGCCTATTTTTCCTATCAGTGCTCGGGGCAGCATACATGACTCTCCCAAAGAGTGATGAACACATGGAAT
>NW_015242478.1:0-592 GCF_001447785.1 Gekko japonicus | reverse complement strand
TTTAATATATCATAGCTATTGTTGTCCCACTCACATATATCACAGTCTCCATGGTTCATGCCTTAATATTATTTAATTTCATTTGTATTGCTTCCTCCTTAATTTTCTGCAGTCCTAGTTTACCTTATACCTTCACACCTGAACCTGCTCATATCTGTATAAAATCATGACCCTCACACTTTACCCTTAGGAATCAACAAATTAAAGTGAGAATGCTATGTTGCATAGTACCCAAATCCACAGGGTGGTTGTGAGGATTAGGCCACAGGTAAGAGTTTCCAGAATTAAAGGCTTTTCTTGAGTATCTAGTGAGCTGGAGTGCTATGAATGCATGCTTCACTAATATTTGATGAATTCACTAAGGTCCTTCAGAAGATACACATTATGGAACTCAATCCTGACTTATTAAATGACCATTTTACTCTACCAGCAGTGCCATCCTAGGTACACCTTTCCAAGTCAATGGAAATGGGCTTAGAAAGGTGTAACTACGTTACTACTATTAGGACTAAAATAGTTGATATGTGTGATACAAGTCAGAATTTGCTCAGAGCTGTAGAGCATCGCCTGTTGTAATTAGTACCAATGTTCC
>NW_015242477.1:0-592 GCF_001447785.1 Gekko japonicus | reverse complement strand
GCCTTTGATGTTTCCTCCTAACACTGATATTCGGAGGTTTACTGTTTCTAATCTGGATGTGAAGCTTCTCTTTAGTTCCCAGTGTTACTAACCATTGATCAAACTATCCTCCAGATATCTGTCCAATCCTCTTTCAAAGCCATCTATGCACACATTTGGGTATGTGGTTTTTCCCTAGGATCTGTAGGAATGTAACATTGCTGGGTCCTCAGACAAGGCAATTAAAATCCTGTCAAAAGGAACAAAGATCCCCCCCCCTAAAAAGCATTTCATAGTTATAAATTGTGTGGACTTTCATTTAGTAAATTTGCTTCAAATAATTGCTCAACGAATATAGCACAAAACAAAAATGTTACTTTTCTTCACTTCAGTTCTTGTTTCATAATAGCCAATGTGAAGTCGGGGACTAATGGCGTTTTCCTCAGGAGGAATCTGACAGTGACCTCCAGGCCAGGGGTTTCCTGTTTGCTAAAGCCCTCAAGTTTCATCAAAGGCACTCTCTACTATGGTTTGATCATCGTGGAGGATAGGAAACACTCCATCACTGTATCACTCAGATTCTTTATAATAAACTAAATAACTGCATAATTTT
>NW_015242476.1:0-592 GCF_001447785.1 Gekko japonicus | reverse complement strand
AAAAATGGCTTTGCACTCTGATTTAAATACAAATATTGCACTTTTTTCTCATTTGATGTATTTTTCTTGGTCAGTCTTGGTTTGTGTGAAAATGTGCTTAAGACATTACATCAATGGCATCTTTCCCCCGCCAGATTAGCAAAAATCTATGTCTGTTCCTAGCAGATGTTGATACTGTGGGGAAACTAATACAGATTTCCTCCATATATGGTAGACCTGTGAAAGGGCAAGAACTATTGGCCAATGATGACAATCATGTTAATTAAAGGCCTGGAATATGTTGTTGTACCTTCTCCCGAGTTGTTTTTGTTAAACTATATGGGATCGCTTCCCTAAATTTTTTTGATACCCACATTATATATTATTTCAGCTGCTGGAAACAGAGCTAGCTAAGGACTGGAAGGTTTAAAAAAGACACCAAAACATAGAGCCTTTTTACATGTCAAATTATCTGTTCTGCAAAAGAACAAAAACTTGTCTTGGTTGGACAGAGTTTGGAAGAATATTATCATTTGGAAGAATATCAGCAATTGTTGTAATGTTATGAAGCCTATGTTGAGGCTTGAATCATTGTTAAAAATTTTAGATAGAT
>NW_015242475.1:0-592 GCF_001447785.1 Gekko japonicus | reverse complement strand
TTGCTATTTTACCTTATCAGAATGCTGAAGAATAACAGCAGCAATTCTATCAAGTAATGGAGGACAGAGATAGGAGGTTCTGGTGAGAAAGGATGAAAACTCCACTACATTTGTCCACGTGATTTGGTCCTTCAAGCGCTGAAAAGCGGCAATGGCATCTTCAAGAAGCACTTCTTCAAACCATTCCCCAGATGCATACTTCATTTCCTCTAACAGAAGATCCAGATCATTGGCTTTCTCTATCCTCTGATGGGCGCAGCTATTGACTTTTTGCAGAAGCATCCCGTACAGCCCAGAAGGGCTTTGCCGAGTGGACTTGTCCCGTCGGACCCATTTTATAATAGCTGCCGCAAAGGAGCTCAAATCACTCAACCTGCACTGGGGCAAGATGGCATCGATTCGACTAACTACGACTTCATCCATGAAAGAAGAATGGAGCACGGAAAGGGTACGAATGAGCATGGAGATTTCTGCAGGTATGATGCTAGCTTTTAAGTGGCTGGAATTGAAAAGAGAGAGAAACAAAGTGATGAGCAGTCGGGGAAAAAATGTGTGGCCCATCAGTAGATATCCTGGCACCCTAAATAGGGTT
>NW_015242474.1:0-592 GCF_001447785.1 Gekko japonicus | reverse complement strand
GGATCTATCAAGATCTAATAAATACTTTCCCCTTGCACCTACTTTCCCCTTTTCTAGACCCACCATGTGTCACTTCTGGGTTTTATTTTATTTTTTCTCCTGCCACCACTCTGAGTGTCTGTGGGCAACAGAGCTTTTTGGTGGGAGACCTCCTGCCATAGCAGGAGACCTGGCAAGCCCAGTCACTGGATACCAGTTGCTGGCAGAGAGGCCAACAGTGGCATGTGCTGTTGCTTTCATGCCTTGATTGTGGATTTCCTGTCTGGCCACTTTTGACAACAGAGTGGCAGAACAGATGCACTGTTTTGCTCTGATCCACCAGGGCTATTCTTAATTAGGGTTTAAGGAACCTCACTCATCCTTCTCAGTACCTGTTCTGTACTGCTGTTCTGTTCTGCTGTGGCATGCATTCCCTCCAATGATCCCCTGAGAATTTTGGTGAACTTGGCATCTTTGGATGTACATGTGGAAGCACATTTGGATAATTATTTGGTATGTGTTGGATACTTGTTGCAATCTGTAGCTGTATAGTACTTCTGTAGTGATGGACACGTGTCCAAATGCATATTGAAATGGAATCCCTCCCCCTTTC
>NW_015242473.1:0-592 GCF_001447785.1 Gekko japonicus | reverse complement strand
TTCCTTTCTCCCCAGAGAAAAGATGGTTGGCTCCGATGCAATAACTTTTATCTCACTTGTGTTGTTTATAATTTTTGAAACTTGCAGGTAGCTATAATATGCATATACTGGATTTGATTCCTCTGTATATTTTGCTGCTCTGGAAACTTCTTGAACCATTGAGAAATGATCATTATTAGAAACTGAATACTGGAAGATTGTGGCAATTTCTCTTATATACAGCAGATGGCAGTGACAGTGTTTCAGTGTGGTTGAAAAGGAGTGCCACCCCCCAAAAGGCTAAATTATGACAGCCCCACAGTAAAAGATGGAAGCCATTGTCCTACACTATGTGTGCATGGGTGTGTGATTTACATGAAACTGACCAGACAGTTTTTCTCTCATGAAAAATGTTTGTACTGATAAACTAGTAAAGAGATTTCCTCCCTTCCAGCCAACATCAAATTTCTCTGAGCTTTCAGAGAGGTACAATAAAACCAAGTTGTGCTTGGTATCATTTCGTTTTAACTAAAAGACAAAAAGGGAGCTTTGTACTGCTTGCACTGAAGACCAGCATTTTCATATTTCCCAATAAATCAGTTTGTCATTTTAT
>NW_015242472.1:0-592 GCF_001447785.1 Gekko japonicus | reverse complement strand
CTGCCTCGAGTCTCGTATCTAACAGGAAATGTGGTTGACAACATCCTTGGGAAGGAAGGGACTCCCTTGGCTGGACCTGGCCAAAACAGTACCTAGCCCAGCTTCCTGCTTCCAAGAGGGGGTAGCCACTGGTTTCTGGGAAGCCCGCAAGCAGGCCTTGAGGGGGGAACACCTCTTCCCTACTTGTTGTCTGGCATTTAGAGGTGTGTTACCTCTGAACACGGGAGATCTAGCCGCCTGGCCTGATCTGGCGGAAGTTGTGCCAGCTCACGTTCATAACTGATACCGTGCGGCAGTAATTTCACAACGCCTCTCCCGTCTCTAATTTTCCGGCAATGAATTCTGTCATCATCCCCTAGGCTATTGTTGGAAAAGGGAAGGCAAAACAAAGGGAAGCCGAGGCCTTGTGTCAGGCTTTGGCTTTGTTTTTGGGACAAACCTTCTGCACGTTGACAAACTCATAATTTCCACTGGAAATGAGTGGGTTCGTTTCTTTCACGGCAAAACAATCTGCCAGCTTCTGGGGCCCCAAGGGCACAGACCGTGGTCATATATACTGAGCTCTCCCGGCTGAGGAGAGCTTTACTGGCAT
>NW_015242471.1:0-592 GCF_001447785.1 Gekko japonicus | reverse complement strand
CAGCCTGCAGTTCAGCATCTTAACCACGCAAACCCCACACACTGAGCTAGGGCACGGCCGACGAGCCTTTGAAAGGTGGTGGCTGCCCCATTTATGCCGAACGGCATCCTTCGAAGTTGAAACAGGCCTTGGGGAGTTGTGAATGCCCGTCTTCTCTTTATCGCCAGGATGAACAGGAAACTGCCAATACGCTTTTGTCAGGTCTAGGGCTAAGAGCTATTGAGCTTTCCCAAGAAGGTAAATAAGAAGATCAGCCCTGGGCATGGGGTATACGTTGAATTATGCAATGCAATTTACTTCCATATAGCCTACACAGAACCTGATGCTACCAATCAGGTTTGGGGACCAGTACCAGAGGACTATACCAAGCACTTTGGGATGGCTCAATGATGCTGAGTTCAGCATCTCAGCCACCTCTAGATTCATCATCTCTCACTGCTTCCATGGTAGCGGCCTCCACCAAGTTCTGACTACCACCCCTTCTGGTGTAGGAATACGATGGACTGCCAGGTGGGTTACCCCGGGTTCTGTAGAGAATACATGTGGTCCTCGTGCCAGTAACTGTTGCAAGTCCTCCTGTTGTTGTGACGTT
>NW_015242470.1:0-592 GCF_001447785.1 Gekko japonicus | reverse complement strand
CTCATTCCTTTGTTTCTCTTGCCATTGCTTCTGAAAGCAGAATCTCCATCAAATAAGGCTAGAAAAGGGTGTTTTTAGCAAATGCTCTCGAGTTTTGGAAATATACTTTTCTGAACTGGTAAACTAGGAGCACAGGAATTTCCCACAAAAATTGTTAGATTTATCAAACATGCTCTGTATTGCTGAGGAGTAGCTTGGGAAAATTTAGGTTGTATATCTTTGATCCATATTTTTAGTATTTTGAATAGACATTATGAACAATTCCAAAGGGGCAGCTGTGTTAGTCTGCTGCAGCCAATAATAATAGAGAGTTGCAGCATCCTCAAAGACTAACAAATTTATTGTAACATAAATGTTTGATTCTGTCCATTTCATCAGATGCAGTGAAGTAAATTCTTAGTCATCAAGATTTTATACACAGACCTAAAAAGGGAAAAAACTATGAACTCTTGAGTTAAAAGGTTTGATGAAGTGGGCTGTAGTCAACCAAAGTTTACACAAGAATGAGAATCTGTTAATATTTAAAATGGCCCATGACTGTAGCTTTGTTGTTGTAGTTGTTGTTATTATTTTGAAGTATTTTCATCCTATG
>NW_015242469.1:0-592 GCF_001447785.1 Gekko japonicus | reverse complement strand
GGGGGGGGATGATTTATTTGTTCCATTTGACAGGTAAGGCAAGGGAAATCCACCACCTAATAAATCTCCTGTTACCACCAGACAAATCTGTTAATGTTTTCATAGCACCTTTCCTCTTTTACTCTGCAGATGAACTTGTAAAAGTTTATGTGTACTGCATTCTGCTTATCAGGCAATACTTTTGTGATGCCTTGGAACTGAAAAAATTAAAGGTTAAATGTAAACACACTCAAGTGAACAACTGAACAAAGCTGAGACTTTTAACACAGCAGGGGATGTTCCCGTGAGTAGCTGGGGTTAGATTTCATAGTTCTCTTTAATATTATGATACTGCTGAAATAATAGGAAAAATATTCCTAGCGCATACAATGGTGTAGGGGTTAGAATGTCAGTCTAGGATTGGGCAGCCCTGAGTTCAAATCCTTATTAAGCCACGAAGCTCCTCTTGGGCTACCCACCTTCTCTCAGCCCAGTAAAATGGGAGGAGGGGAAGTAAGATAAAAATAAATGTGAGTGATCGGGTTAGAGCTTGGCTTCATCCACATATCACTGGATGTTGTTCTGGAGTAATCTTTTGCAACTGGATTTTCTT
>NW_015242468.1:0-592 GCF_001447785.1 Gekko japonicus | reverse complement strand
CTCCACCCCGACAGTTGAAAGCCTTCGGATTTTAAAAGTGAATGCCTTCATATCCCTTTCGCTTTCATCTCGGCCTCAGCCGCCTTGCCCTCTCCTTGGACTTCTTTAAGTGTTCAAAGGTAATTTCTTTTTTCTTTTTTTTAAAGAAAATCCTCATTTAGCTTTCATTTTGGTTAAGACTCAGCCATCCCGTAAATCTGAGCTGAGCAAGGAGCCCTCAGAGAGCCTGACCTAATCAAAGTGTCAATCTCTCGGAGGCTGAAATATAAATCAAAATAGCCGGGCATTCCCTGGAGTTCCAGTTCCTTTGAAAGCTCGGCTACTCCTTATCTTTCCCTTCATGCCTCCAGATTTCTTCCAGATCCCCTCGAGTTAAGTTCCCTGAGATTATTCAGCCCACTCGAACACAGCCTCATCTGCAGTGTGGGGGTAATTATACTGACTTCCCTTACAGGTGGAGGTGCCCCACCTCTTGCTAGAGTGGGAGGTCTCCCATCATTCCCTCTCACCAGCAGGTGACACGCTTACATCACTTCCCATTTTAACATAGGGGATGCACTAGCAAAACCATAGAGTTTTTGTGAAATGCTAG
>NW_015242467.1:0-592 GCF_001447785.1 Gekko japonicus | reverse complement strand
GTATTTTAACTGTTTTTAAACTCTTTTAAAAGTCGTTTTAATAAGGTATGATGGGGGGTTCGTTTTAATGGACTTAACAATGTAATTTTATCATGTTTGTCTTAAGCCACCTTGGTGGCCATGTAAGGGCAGAAAGGCAGGATACCATTTTTTCAGATAAATAAAATGGGAAACTCCCCCCACCCTACACTCACCTAGTTTTTTTTTTATCAGTCTAGTTTTTCAAAGACAGAACAAACAAAAAAATGTCCACTCAAATTTAAAGCTAATGAAGCATACAGTTTACAACAGACTGTACGTTCTGTTTTGACAGCATAAATAAAAACAAAACTGTACATTATCCTCTTTTGTTGGTAACTATACATTGCGTTGCCAAGTCCTTTATTATTACTATTACTTATTTTTTTTCACGTTGCTTTTCAGCCTTGAAACTGAAAAGAACAGCAAGCGGGTAGCACACTGTGAAGACGCCGCTTCATTAAGGCTTGCTGCTTCGTTACTTTGGAAAGTAGTGTACAATTCAGCCTTTTTCATATTATTTTATGTGTAGATTTTATTCATGCTTTAATGCTCTCTCTCTCTCTCTCTCTCT
>NW_015242466.1:0-592 GCF_001447785.1 Gekko japonicus | reverse complement strand
TGGGCTTTTTCTACAAAAAGAGCCCACCTATGATACTTCTCAGAGTGCCGCTGCAAGCAGTGCTAGTGCTCAGCCACAGATTACCTCCCAAACCCAACCAAGGTGTTGCATTGCCAGTTCTTCCCCTTCCAGCCTCTCTGTTGAAGTATGAAGCTGAAGCATTACAAACAGCAGGCAGAAGAAACACTGCTAATTACAAGCAGCTTGCAGAAACACTGCTATAGATTCGGACTCTTTTTCAGCTCCACGGTGCCTTCTTGTAAGAAGCGATAAGAGACATAAACAGATACAGCAGACACGGATGCCTAGGTAACTACAGGGCTTCGGAGGGCACAGGTGCATGTGATATTTCCAAAGACACTTCAGTAGCAGTGTGTCACCATTCTACAAATGGTGAAAACGAACAGGGAGAAGATCCACTCAAGACAGAAGTCATTTGGACATTCTGGAGACTAAAGTATAATTTGACCAAAAGATCTTCAAATCCTTCTGTGATGGTTTGGGATGGCAGGAGCAGGCACAAAAATATTTTTGGGCGGGGAACCCTTCATACAGTCCAGTGCCACCGTCCTCATGATGGCAGCACATATTG
>NW_015242465.1:0-592 GCF_001447785.1 Gekko japonicus | reverse complement strand
TTTAAGGTCTAGTGCAGAAAGGACCAAAGCCTACATAATTCTTGCTGTCAAGTTTGAACCATGCCTGTTTTCCTGGATTTGGTAACAATTGTGGCTGAACACAACTGCCAGCTCTGTTGTAGTGACATTATGTTACTTGTCTTAACTCACATAGCCTTGCTATTAGACTTTCATACTCTTTAAGTGGCAAATCAAGTGTTAGTTCTTGTTCCTATATCACAGTATGATCTTACAAGATCTGTTGACCGTCTTCTACTCTCAAGTGCCCATTGGTTCCTACTAACCCTGGGTACCAATAAATATCATCCAGGTTATCTTGAATCTCTATGGTCTTTTTATGCTACTATCCTCCCTCCCTGCTTGCTGATTTTATTCTACCATCGAGTTTTTGTGAAATGCTAGAGCATTCCTGTGTCCAGTGTTAACTGGAAGTGATGTAAGTGCGCCGGCACACAACCCTCCCTCATTTCCTCCCACTAATGCCCATGGCATCAGCAGGCAATAGTGTAGTGTCTCTGCTTCTAAATAGTGCCTCTGCTATAGTGTCTCTGCTTCTAGATCTCTGCCTTGCCTGTGACTCTGATTTTACTAG
>NW_015242464.1:0-592 GCF_001447785.1 Gekko japonicus | reverse complement strand
TTTTTGCAAGCTTTTCTGCAAGGCTGTACCCGAATCTCCATTATAACTTGACAGTCCCAATTCTGTTGACGTATTACTACATAGGTCACAGGCAAAATAAGATACAAAGCCGGTTACAAACTCTCTTATTAGAGCCACTTGGAAACAAAGTGCTCTGTACCATAAATCTTGCTAATTTTCTGTTCTGCCTGATCAACTGCCCCACTGAGCATGAAAATGACCATACTTCCACACTCACTGAAATGACAACAACCTTTTCTATTTTCTGCCTAAGGGATTTTATTATTTTTAAATAGAGCTATACATGACCTGCCTAAAATTACAGCATCATTGTTTTATTCTACCCAACGTGAAGGCTTCAAGTACAGATATCAGACCCTCTTTTGGCAATAGTATATGAGCGATAACTGGTCTCGGCCTACATTTGCCATATCTCTGCCTCCTTCTCAGTACATCCAGCAATGCCCAGACAATACAAGAGCCCTATTTGGTTTCTGACCTAAACAAATGTGTCTTCATAATATAAAGAAGCAAAGTACAGTCTCCTGTAGTTCAAAAACAAATAACCTCCTAACGAACTAAAAGGTAAAGG
>NW_015242463.1:0-592 GCF_001447785.1 Gekko japonicus | reverse complement strand
GCCGGGAGCCATACAATATGTGTGAAAGAATCACATGTGGCTCCAAAGCCAAAGTTTAGCCACCCCTGCCCTATGCATACCACCTTGACTGCCACAGCAGAAGAATAGTGGAATGCTAGTATAATAATATGTAATGAGGTAAAGCTGTGTTTCACAAGAAAATGGAAACTCCCATGCCTTCCAATAGTCAGATCCTGACTTGAAGGAGTGCCCTTGTGTTAAATAAAAACATTCTGAGCAAAAACAGAAACAACAGTCTTCATATTGTTATTAACATTTTTGAACCCTGGAATAATCTGTTTGTAACATGAAAGGACAATGCTTGAGAAAGTACAAAAATATTCTTCAGGATTCCACAACACGAAGCATTTGTTGATTGAAAAACCCAAGCCATATTTGTTTGCTTATGCTGAAACTAAAATTGGGATTTCAGTTGCTATTTAAAGCTTTGAAAAGTTAAACATCATTACTTTCAATGTTTCAGGCATGTGTGTGTGGGAAATTTAGACCTGGCTGGAATACATTAGCCTTTTATCTTTGGGCATGCTCATTTCAGAAGTGAGAAAGAGCACACTCCTTAATTCACTGTTTC
>NW_015242462.1:0-592 GCF_001447785.1 Gekko japonicus | reverse complement strand
TTGGTCCGATCCAGCAGGGCTCTTCTTACTTTCTCTGATCTCCTTGTTCTCTCCCCTCCAGGCGACGCCAGTGAGAGCGCCGAGGACATCTTCTTCCGCCGGGCCAAGGAGGGGATGGGGGCGGACGAGGCGCAGTTCAGCGTGGAGATGCCCCTGACGGGGAAGGCCTACCTGTGGGCCGACAAGTACCGTCCCCGCAAGCCCCGCTTCTTCAACCGGGTCCACACAGGCTTCGAGTGGAACAAATACAACCAGACCCACTATGACTTCGACAACCCCCCGCCCAAGATCGTGCAGGGCTACAAGTTCAACATCTTCTACCCGGACCTGATCGACAAGCGCTCCACCCCCGAGTACTTCCTAGAGGCCTGCCCGGACAACAAGGACTTTGCCACCCTGCGCTTCCACGCCGGCCCGCCCTACGAGGACATCGCGTTCAAGATCGTCAACCGGGAGTGGGAGTACTCCCACCGCCATGGCTTCCGCTGCCAGTTCGCCAACGGTATCTTCCAGCTGTGGTTCCACTTCAAGCGGTACCGGTACCGGCGGTGAGGCGGGGGTTGTGGTGTTCCTTCTTTTCCCAAGCGGGCAA
>NW_015242461.1:0-592 GCF_001447785.1 Gekko japonicus | reverse complement strand
GGATTCTAGCATAGCTTTTAAATTCTGTGCTAGTTTTGCTGTTGTTGTTCACATGCATGCAATTTTTAATGTAGGAGAAAGTTCAAAGATATAACCCCTCTCTTGCCATCTGAAGTGGTACAAACCACTCTGACCCTTCAGAACTCTGTCATTTCATTGTCACCTCATTCTATGTCATGCAAACAGTAGTTCATGGCCTTAAACATGTTAAGTTAATATTGGCAATTCTTTTATGTTTTTGTCATCCCTTGTTTCGGGAGAAAAGAAAGTGGCAGCAAGGTTTGAGGGGAGCCAGTGACGAGGGTTCTTCACCCCACTGCACTCTTGATGATAAAGTCACGGAGGTACAGGGAAATCAATTTACAAGGGGTCTGGTTATAAATCAGTTTAATTTACAGTTTCCCAACAGGCAGCCTCAAAATTCATTAGTTTTTATTGGTTTCAGTCTAATGAAGAATGGAAATTAAACATTTCCCCCTAAAACATTGAATTTTATACACTTTACTTGTGGTGTAAGATCTTATTTCACCACATAATGATTAAAAATGCATGTGTAGCAGTTTGAAATAGGGGTGTGCAATCCCCCCCCCCC
>NW_015242460.1:0-592 GCF_001447785.1 Gekko japonicus | reverse complement strand
CCCCGCCAGTGTGGAAGGAGGGGGGGGGGACTCCATGCAAGGGTCAAGTGTAAAAAACTCAGGAGGCAAAACAAGATCTTAAACAGTTTCCTGTAGAGAGCAGCAACAAAGACATGCTGTTCTCCCAGCAGGAACAGCCACTCCAGTTGAAGAGGAGGAAACAGCCCCAGTCAGGACTGGGCAGAGGGAGGCTGTGAACTGCCTGAACCCTGGAATAAAAGGCAAAAGATGGTGGCTAGTCGCCAGGTAGCCAGAGGCAATCCATGAGAGAGGGAAAATTCTGGAGATCTCTGCCTCCACAGGCAGAACAAGAATCAAAGGAGGATGAAGGAGTTACCAAGGTCATGGACTACCTTCCCAGGCTGCCAGGGATGGACATCCAACCCTGTCCTTTGCCCTAGCTGGCAGATCCCACATCCCCAGGTCTCTGGGTCCAGCAGGTGACAGGCATGCTCACATCAGAGTACAAATGGGACAGATCTAAGGAGGAAGGGCAATAAAGCCCATTCTCAATTTGTCTCTCCTTCAGCTAAGTTGAGAGGACTAAGTTGAGAGGCTAAGTTGAGAGGACAGGCTTGTAAGATCCACAAAG
>NW_015242459.1:0-592 GCF_001447785.1 Gekko japonicus | reverse complement strand
GTGCCACCTGGAGGTTGGCAACCCTATCTACCAGAGATGTTCTTCAGTGTTCCAACAAGTTCTCACCCGTTCTGCTTATTGATCCCTGAGTATGTCCAAAGCAACCTGTTTGGTATCGTTCTTTTGCCTGCAAGCCAGAGAAACAGAATCCCAGCTTCCATTTTGTAAATGAAATGCAGTTTCAGGAGAGGATTGTTTGGGTGGTGGTGGTGATGGAGGAGGGACGCTTAACCCTTTCCCACCACGTCTGTGCTCCAAATCTCCCCATCACTTTTCTCCCTCCAGATTCTTAATAAGGCTAAGAGACTGGCCCTTTTCCCCCTTCCAGATGCTGCTCTCTGTCCTCTTTGCTGTGTTGGGAGCCTTTGGCGGCGTGTACTGTGTGATCATCTCCTCCTTGGGGTTGATTAATGGCCCTCTTTGTGATATTGGCGACGAGGTATACATTTACCCTTTCAGGAACAGCACCTTCATGTGAGTAGAACTGAGGCGCGGTATGAAGCCTGTGCTCAGAAGAGGTAGACCCCACAGGCAGAAAGGATATAGTTGCCAGGTTGCCCAGCCATAGGGAGGGGCCATGGCTCAGTGGTAG
>NW_015242458.1:0-592 GCF_001447785.1 Gekko japonicus | reverse complement strand
GTAAGGGCCAGACTGATCCCTTCTAAAGCCCTAGGCCTGGACATGTGTGTGAATGGTTTAGTAACAGCATGCTAGAGCATGCACAGAGTGCATTTTCTTTTCTTCCTCCCCTCTCCTAGGAAATGTAGGCCATGTATGTACAGGATTATTTTAGAGGCTGACTTGACAACCTTGATGGCCTGCCGCACAAGAGGTGCCATCCGAAATAACAAGTGCGTTTCTGAAAGCACTTGTATTTCGGACAGCACCTCTCGTGCGGCATTCTTGAGAGGTCAGTAAATCCTGCATGAAAACTCTTTGAACTGGGTTATCACCAGTGGACCTGCTAAGCCCTGACACAAGTGCTCCTGAACATGTGCAGAGAACATTTCCGTGACACTGAGTTATCACAGCCGGCAATGGCTACTTGGGAGAGCTCCACTGCGTACATGCTCAGAGGTACGCTTTCTTTTGTCTTAGCACAAGGTCCCGAGATGAACTTTGGCATTCGAAACGGGAGTAAACTGGGTCAACCCCAACTGAATGAGGAGAGAAATGAACAGCACATCATATTTGCGCTTGGGATCCACAAGGTCCTCTCTCCCCACCAGTG
>NW_015242457.1:0-592 GCF_001447785.1 Gekko japonicus | reverse complement strand
TTTTACTATTTTCTTACCTATTTGCTAAGAATATTACATGAAGAGAGAGAATTAGATTTTTTAGTTTATGACTTTCTGCCCCAGAACAACATTCTGTAAGACCTCTGTTCCACTTAGACTTAAACCTTGTAGTACAGTGGTCTTCTTGATGGAAAATTTCACGAAGTCCTAACCAGTAAAGAAGACAGTATGATGCATTTTCTAGCTCTGACATGTTACAGAGATCTAAAGTTGAAAAAGAATGATAAATATATAATTATTTTTGCCTCATGATTCTAGCCATGAACTGTCCTCAATCTTGAATCCTTTGATCAGACTGCAAGAAATGAACTGAGATCATAAACCTGTGTGTATTGATCCTACTCGGAGGTTTGGTCTGCCAGGATTTCTTTTAGGCTTAATGATCTAATTTCTAAACGTGCTTGGCAAGAAATAGTTGAGTTAAGGAATTCATTAAGATTTTGGATGTTTTTCTGGCTTCCATACAATCCCTTAGTTTAGCTAGAACCACACAGGTGCCACCAAAGGGAACAAGAGTGGACAATACCTTTCTAGAAAATGCCTTACCCTTCTCTTTGTCTTCCTCAGGTGG
>NW_015242456.1:0-592 GCF_001447785.1 Gekko japonicus | reverse complement strand
ATTTGTTTTCAATCCCATTCCTAATAATTGCTGGATAACTTGATTTAGAGCATGCAAAAAAAAAAAATATTGCCCCTTGCCTTGATCGGGGGGGGGGGGAATCACCTTTCAGCAACCAAGGAACAAAGCTTTTGTAAACCAAGATTTGACTGTTTCTTTCCTTCTAATGCACTGGTATGGAATCACTGTTTTGCCATAAGTGCAGGCAACAGTGGGAAAGACTGTTACGAAGAAAATCTTGGAAACATCTCCACAAGCAGGACTAGAAACTCGCCTGCTGTCTTTAAACAAAATGACGGGGGTGGGGTGTGTAATGAATTCAGAGTCAAATAGCAAACCCAGGCATGGACAACTGTGTCCACTGTTGCCAGATTCCTAAAAGCAGCAGTTGTTCAATTCACACATTCTGATGTGGAAATCCACAGGGCTGGGGGCTGCATAGAAATTACCTTCTTTTCAGTTATTCCCATATACCCTCCCATGTTTAACAGATTTCGATAGGAACACTTTGGGGCATTTGCAGTGCCCACATTCACACCTCAGGGTTTAAATCCCACCTCTGTTAGAAGAAGAAAGAGGAGGAGGAGGAGGA
>NW_015242455.1:0-592 GCF_001447785.1 Gekko japonicus | reverse complement strand
TTGGTCTTCATTGTTCTAAATGCTAACTAGGGTTTGTTAGGGACCTCAAATTGAGATTTGTAGCCAGAACCTGAAGTTGGTTTACTACCCGCCATTTCAAATGATGTATGAATACACACCTCCAGGCTTCATCCTGGTTGAAAGTTGCCCGGCGATGTGATCCTGGGCTACAGACAGACGGCAACAAAAGTAGTGTGCAGATCCTCCATCGATCATGGTAAATAAATTATGCCTCTTTCCATTCCCCTGGGTGGCAGCTAGAAGAGACATTTCATCAACGTGTACAACAGACACAGGCTCTAAGGACCATATGGTTTTTCTAGGGATGCTCGGCCCATAAAAGTAAAAATAAAAATAGAATTTACATTCGTGTACGAATATGGCATAAAAAGAAGATTGCTCTTTCAAATCAGAGGTCTGCCTAGTGCGTCTAGTGTTCTGTTCTCACCATTATCCAGGCAGATCCCTCTAGGGAGCTTATAAGCAGAAGCCCTGCTTGCATGTAAGTGTGTTAGGTTGGGAAATTCCTGGAGATATACAGGTGGGGCTTGGGTATTGAGGTGTTTGAAAAGGGGAGGAACCTCAGGTCTAT
>NW_015242454.1:0-592 GCF_001447785.1 Gekko japonicus | reverse complement strand
GTGATTGGCTCCCATCTGAATGACACCTTTGAATACAGTAAGCTCAACTGTCATTGTCAAACACGTTTGTGGTGAAATTCATGGCATCCATAATTTTAGGGTGCTTGTTTATATGATTTGTAGACCTTCAGTGCTATCCTAAACAGAATTATACCCTCCTAAACCTATTGATTTCAATGGGTTTAGAAGGGTGAAACTCTACCTAGAATTACACTGTTTATTTCCTTAAAAAGCCTAGCTTAACCACAGCCTTCCCTACTATTAAGCTGAAAAGTGCCAATTACTTAGTCCACATCCTTAACATGGGGGGGGGGCACTGGATTCTGTGCCTCAGAACCCACCTCTGGGGTGACAGAATGGCAGTTGTTTCTGCTTGTGACCTGATGGGTCTAAGTTTCTTTTTTAAAGAATTTGGGGTTTTATCCACCAGATCTTGATCTTGGTGCAGCATTGCCATACTTCTCTGGATAACAGTGCTTCTCAGTCTCTCCTCATAAGAAGGCCATGTGAATGAAAGATGGGAGATGGTACAAACTGGAACAAATATTCTTTTTTTTAATGATAAACTTTATTAGGTTATTGCATACATTAC
>NW_015242453.1:0-592 GCF_001447785.1 Gekko japonicus | reverse complement strand
GCTCATGTTCCCATGTTCTTAAAAACACTTTAATATTTAGACATTTCAACCTTAAAGGAAAGAGACCCATGAGAAGAAATTAAGGGTGGGGCGATGAGAAAGGAACAGGAAGAAAAACAGAGTTTTGAAATAACAAATCTTCAAAACAAAAGCAGGAACCAGAATGAACAAACAAATAAGGCCTCCCACACATGCAGCTCACTGGAAATGAGGGAGGGGAGCTGAAGAAATGGTAGCTCTGAGCTGATTCAGGCAGGTGTGTTTGTGAAAGGTTCTTTGTTCACTTCCCTGGTTGCCTTACACTAGACCACTGGTATTTCATGGTGACTGGGGTGGAGTCAGTCCAGGTTTGCATTCTAGCTGAGACAGGAGCAGATGCATGATGGAGACTCTGCCTGTCACCCCTTCCCCTCCCAGTTTGCATGGTCCTTGTTGTAGGAGATGGGATAGTCCAGCTGAATCAGGAACAGGTTCCTCTGCAGAATTGTACCCATGTTATGTTGGTCTGCAATCAGTGCACATGGAAAGGAGAGTGGGGTCATGGCCACTTGTACCTGCTTGCCCCTGCCCTGCACCTTACGTGCGTAACTCA
>NW_015242452.1:0-592 GCF_001447785.1 Gekko japonicus | reverse complement strand
ACAAAGTTTAATTTTGGGTATAAGCTTTTCTGTGCACGCGTAACCAAGTTAGCCCTGTTAATTTACCATGAACGGTAAGAGCCTGACTTTTCTTTAGGCTGTGGCTGCTGAAGGGGAAAGGCTGAAGCCCTATAAAAACTGTCCAAGAGGGCAGAAGGGGGATATGAGCTCTTCATAAACGAATATTTAGCATGTCTTACGGCTGCTTTCTTTACATATAAATGCAAGCATACCCTCAGCTGTCCAGTTCAGCTTCACATTGGAAAAGACTTATATTATATTATATTAACACACTATGACCAATTTTGGATCAAGGAACATGAGACTGCTTCGGTAATCAGACAAGGAGCATGTTACAGGACAACAGCTTAATCCTTTATTAAAACTGACCAAATGCTCACAATCAATGAACAGTGAGTTTGGGCAGTTTGCAATACCTTACAATTCAACCGGTTTTTACATTACGTCAGTCTCTGGCACACATACACACCAGAAGGCGCCAGGCTTCCACCAATTCAACCCACAATAACTAAGTCCTCAGAAGGAAATTCATAGTCGGGGATCTCGAGGTTTAGTGGAGCTGGGCCTTTCC
>NW_015242451.1:0-592 GCF_001447785.1 Gekko japonicus | reverse complement strand
TACCAAGGGATCCCCTGGATCGCTTTCCCCCAGCATTACAACCACCACGAGCAGGGTTACCTGTCTGTTTAGACCCCTTCCTAAGATACATCTTACATGCTTTTATAGGGACTAGAATGTTTATTTACTCAATCCTGTAGCCAAAAGGCCCAGACCTCCACATGTTGGGAGTTAAGCCAAAAAAGCGACAAAGATTCAGAAAGTATTTATTCAGAACCACAGAGAACATGTAACAGGTTTCAAAAACCTCAGGGAAAATGGGAACCTGTTTTAGAAACACTTGCTGTGGTTTGAATCCAGGCGGGCCCCAATACATCAGCGACTAAACAGAAACAGTGACGTGTCAGTCATCGGCTGCTTGCTCACTGAACATAATTATGGATTTGCTCTATTCAATCTTTTCCCGTCAGTCTAGGATAATGTATATTAACAAGCCTGATAACTGCTGTGCCTTCACTAGCTGGCTTCTGAGTCCAGCTGCCTTTTCCCAACAGGTCTCCTCCTCCATGGATTATGAGTCTTATCGACTAATGTGGATTGAAATAACAAAGGGGGTCTTGGGCAGGGTCTCAGTTTCCCATTCCCTCTCTCC
>NW_015242450.1:0-592 GCF_001447785.1 Gekko japonicus | reverse complement strand
CCCTTCCAACTCTATGATTCGATGATTCCTCATTGTCCCGATTCTGAACCGGTAGCTCCCCCCGTACACCGTTGTTTCAAAACCTTTAAAGAAACCCGAGTGACGCAATCGTGGGATCTCTCACACGTCGTTCAGTTTCACTTTTCGCCTCATTTGTTCTTTCATTGCCTTAACGGATAGGTCGGACGCTGTTGGCTTGTTTTTCAGGGGCTTTTCTTTTCCGGCCCTTTTGTCTGTCAGACTCCTTCGTGGGGGACTGACGTCTCGTCGCAACTGCCCTGGCCTTTATTTCTCCTGCCAATATTGGAAACGAATCTGAGCGCCGCTCTCAAAAGCCAGCGAATGCCTTGGATAGAATATCCGAAGTGGACACCACTTTTCTCCACCCATCTGAACATCATTACCATTTCAACACCCTAATGAGGTCACTGTAGGGTCCCTCATCATGAGTGATCAAGACAGAAATATCCTTTTTGGGGTGCCAAAGAAAGCTCTTTTCTCTCTCTCTAATAGGAGCGGAGAGAATTAGAAAGCGTGCTTCCAACAGCCTCTCCAAACCAAATAAATGGTCCAAGTCTTCCTCAACCTCAAC
>NW_015242449.1:0-592 GCF_001447785.1 Gekko japonicus | reverse complement strand
CACATCAGGACTGTCTTCTTCAAGTATTTCCACAATATATCACATTGGTAATGTGGGGTGGCAAGATTCATGTGAACTGAAGGACCTGAAAAAATGCAGGAAACTGCATGTGTAGATCATTCTGTGTATATATGTGTCCAAGTTGTACCAATTCAGCCTAGGGAAAGGAGGCTCACACGAAATAATATTCTCTCACTATATCAATGCATATAGAAAAACTAATGTGTCACGGGGGGGAAATTGCCCTAAAGCCAGTCTTTTCTGACTTTTCAGTGTGAGGAAAGCTAGACAATGGAGTTTTAAGTGCATAGACTTTATTCAGACCTCAAACTGACATAACGTTTGGGAGCATGGACAGCGCACACAATCCCTCTCTACCGTTCTCCAGTCACTGGAATAATGTGAGCAGATTTGAAATCTACAGTTCAATCTCTAGCATCTCCAGGAAAATAATCAGGTAGTAGGTGGCATTAAAGTCTTCTGCTTGAGACCCTGCAAAGCCACTAGCCCCATTCATGCATTACGTTGAGTATGTGCAAAATCTTTGTATAGCATACTCATGATTTTTCTTTGTACATGTGCTGAGTAATTC
>NW_015242448.1:0-592 GCF_001447785.1 Gekko japonicus | reverse complement strand
AAAAAAAAGCATAATGTGAAACACAGTTTGTATCTTCTGAACGACAGCCTATTTCAGCAACTTAATCCAGGTTTCTTTTCTCCTTTCGTACAGAATCCATTTTGAGAAAGCTTTCCAAAATGCAGCAGATGCTATTTGAACTTTAGATCCCCATTCTTTCTTAGACATTGACAGAAATGGTCAATGACCTCCTTATTCATCATGCCATGAATGGATAATATTTCAAGGCGGAAGGATGAATATTTAATTGGGATTGTCTGTTGGAGCCGCCAGGAACACCTGCTGCAGGTAGCTAATGGCATTCATCACCGGAAAGTTGCTTGAGTGAATAAGCTCATCACCAAAAGATTGCACCGTTGTGCGGATAATCTTACAGTCATCCGATACATCAGGAAAACAGCAAGGATTTCTTAGCTCTGCAGGGCAGTGAAAATGCTTGGTTTTTGATAATCCTTTGGCCAAGGAGTACACCTTGCAGTAGAATCACTGGGTCTTAGAGAATGCAGTGGGATGGGGGGGGATACAGTACAGAAATGGAACCATTATTACATTTTTCTAAATTTCACAAGTTTTCAACAAGTGTATTTGCCAG
>NW_015242447.1:0-592 GCF_001447785.1 Gekko japonicus | reverse complement strand
TCCCCTCTCGTTTCTCTGCTTCCAAAGACGGATCTAGTAACACCTGCTATTTAACCATCATGGGAGCCCTAGCAGAAGACGAGTCTGATTATTCCTGTGCATACTGGGCTGGCAGTGCTTGTCACAGTGATACAATCAGATGGGGAACTGAGACAAAAACCTCCTTCTTCTGTTCCTAAAGAGGGCTGAACTGAGCACTGGATGGCACAGAGAGAGCTACTGGAACTATTACACTTTGGAGTGAATCATGTTCCAGCCATTTGAACTGGGAGGTGGATTTTTTTTTTACTTGTTTGTTTATTACTATCAACTCAGATTGAATCTATGTGGGAAAGCCTTGTGGGTTGAGGAGATGCCTGAGGAAAGGATACTGCAAGTCCAGAAAACCTCAACTTTCTGCATTTCTGAAATGTTACCTTTTGGGCATCCCAAAAGAACACCAGATCTCTCTCCTTGCATCTGACTCCATTTTGAAATGGACTGAGGAAAATGTTATGCTGGCTTTCTAGAGATTGGCTTGAGACAGCTCACAAGACAATAGCACAAAACCAACAAAACCCAATAATTAAAATCAAAGCCCTTATAGAAGCCT
>NW_015242446.1:0-592 GCF_001447785.1 Gekko japonicus | reverse complement strand
GTTCATATTCACAGATATATTGTCCCTGAACATGGAAGTTCTGTTTAATCATCATAGCTACTAGCCACTAGGGGATCTGTACTGCATGGATTTGTTTGGCTCCTATTTAAGACAGAGGCTGTTACCACTACCTCCTTTGGCAGTGACTTCCACATTCCTTTTTCTGTCCTTATTCCATTTGCCCATCAGCTTCATTAGATAGTCTCCAGCTTTTAGTATCACGTGAGAGGGCAGAAAAGCTTTCTGTCTGCTTTCATAATGCATCATTTTATCAGCTCTTCAAATTGGTCCGCATCCAAATAGTTCTTAGATAGTTCCTCATTCTGATAATGAGGATATCCGCATGACCAAAATCCCAGGAACCAGCACAAAGCCTTGTCTCCAGGGATGAAGACCAGGGATGAAAGAAGAGTCCCTTGTTTAATTGTTCCTGTTGGATGTTTTAGCAGCTGCATCGTGCTGAAATGATCTTTCAAATAACTTTCCCACTGTGACCCCCAAGGTCTCTCCAGGGTAGTTACAATCTGAGTTACCCTGAAAGAGGATTTGGGGTTTGTCTGTTGTAAATAGCAAGCCTAGGTTTATGCGGAGC
>NW_015242445.1:0-592 GCF_001447785.1 Gekko japonicus | reverse complement strand
GAGGAGAGGGACCACTTTGGGAGTGTGCGTAGACTCCTCCGTTGCAACTTTTATGATGGTGTCGCTGCCACCGCTTTCCCCTTCTCTCCTTCAGTTGTTATTTAAACATATATTTCTTTTTGTTTTGATAGTTCCTTTCCAAAGCTCTCACAGCCACGTTGGTGGGAAGATGCGATGCGGAAGCACTTCGCCCTTTGCTAACGCTTCCCGCAGAAGACGGCGCTGCCGATGCTGTGAAGGAACTTTGTTCTCTGCCACCCCAGGAATTATACACCATGACTATACTCCTCCTGCAGAACCTCGATGTACGTGGTGTCATTTATAAGGTGAGCAGAGCCAGCACGACTTGGTCTGCCCTCCTTTCTGAAAGTGGATAGAAAAGCTGTGGGGTGGGGGGGAAGAGAGGTAAAGACATCGCCCGTTTATTGAAAACAGTCCCATTGAGCTGCCACAGAAATCTGGTGTACAGCAAAATCTGAAGTGAGTCTCCTCACTCAACGAATCTGAGGGCTTTCAGAGGAACTGCAAGATCTTTTGATAGAGAAATGTCCAGGGGCAGGGTGGGGTCCAGTGTTCCCTCTCAGCTGAGTTA
>NW_015242444.1:0-592 GCF_001447785.1 Gekko japonicus | reverse complement strand
TAAACAGAATTATTAGTGGGCCTGATGAATAAACAGCAAAAAGCTTTGATTCCCCACTCCCCAAACACAAGAAACGGTAGTAGCTAAAATTATAGTGTACAAAGAATTGCACTGTGACAGACTCACAAATCACTGCACATGAGTATGCATAAATGCAAACTAAAAGAACAGCATCTCTTTTACATACGCATGCCTGAATTGTGCTCAGTTAAGGACACTGTTTGCTTACGTAATGCGCACAGGTTTGCAATGCACGAACAGCCATTATCTGTATGTTGTAACTTGAATCTTTTAGAACTATATTGACTCAGATCTCCTGTTCCTTAAGTAAATTATTCACTCTGGCAACTTGCAAGGCCAGCGTACACTGCCTGTGCATGAGACGGTACAAAAGCAGGAGCAAAGAAGGTAGGACACTAAATAACAAGTGTATTAAATTAGTCAGATGGAAACAAAATGTGATCACAGGCATCCTCTTACAGCAAGTGAGTTTTCTATCAGCATGGTTTACATACACCTTAGAACTGGAAGCCTGCCTTCTGACTCCAGGACAGAAAATGGAAATACAGGCATGGAATTAAGATTTACAGAC
>NW_015242443.1:0-592 GCF_001447785.1 Gekko japonicus | reverse complement strand
TGTTGAAGATCCCGCAGAGCTCGAATTTTGTTCGGGAGCTGATTCCGTAGCACCAGTGCAGCTAGGGAAAACGCCCTAGTTCTTGTTGATGTTAGTGTAGCGTCCCTAGGGCCAGGGGGGACCAAGCGATTTTGTGTCCCGGATCTCAGTGCCCTCGGGGGAACATACGGGGAAAGGCGGTCCCTCAGGTAGACAGGCCCCAGTGTTTGGGGAGGGGAGGGACATTGACAGGGTATAATGCCATAGAGTCCCCCCTCCGAGGCAGCCATTTTCTCCAGGGGAGCGGCCACCTGGAGATCAGTTATAATAGTGGCAGATCTCCAGCTACCACCGGGAGGTTGGTAACCCTACCCCTGTTACCGGAAGGATGGGAGAGAAAACTTTCTACCTTCTCAGAACAGATGTCTCGGTCCTTGAGCCACAGTTAGGAGGAAGCAAAGTGGGCCAGCCGGGCCTTCCCAAATGTCACAGGCCGGGAAGAAAAATCGTTGCCACCCCGGAAACGGCGAGGCAGGCAACGAGCGCACCGAACCTCATCTGTGTCCCGGGAAGGAGGCCGCTCTGTCACCGCTCAAGGAGACCTGACAAGAGA
>NW_015242442.1:0-592 GCF_001447785.1 Gekko japonicus | reverse complement strand
CTGCCCAAAAATAGCCCTGATTTTAAGTTTCAGTTCAAAAGCTGTGCTCCTAGAGCTTCTGAAGTCCATGCAAGATACCAGTATAATCAGTATACCAAGTATCCAAAGTTTCATACACACACAGCTATGTGGGGAACAGCTGGCAGAGAACTCCTCCTCTTTGGGAAAGCAATTATGTGTGTGGAAAGACTGACAATAAGGTCAACAATCTTAACTAAATACTTTTACCTCTCCATGTGGCTTCACTGAATGCTACATACCAGTCATTGTGAAACAGATGATGATTAGAATACCCATTGTTTCCATTTCCAACCTCCTATTAGAGAACACATTGGTAAAATGTTCCCCAGGCCACCAAGAAAGCCAACAAAACATCAATCAGAGTGTGACTGAATACCCAAAGTTTCAGACACTCACAGCTTCTTGTGGGGGACAGCCAGTAGAGAATTCCTGATTTGGGGGGGGGGATTATGTGTGTTGAAAGACTGACGATATATGGACAACAATTTTACCTAAATAATTCCATCCTTATGACTTCTGTGAAGGCAAGGGATGAAAATAACTGATCCTTATATTTCAGCGTGTAGGTGAA
>NW_015242441.1:0-593 GCF_001447785.1 Gekko japonicus | reverse complement strand
AAAATAAAAATAAAAAGCACAGAATAGATTTAACTTAATCATACATCTATTATACATAGTGTCGTATTTTTTTTCATATTGTGACCCTCAGTTTTTGTACTAACCTCCAGTTAGGGCCTGGAAATCTCTTGGAATTACAACTGATCTCCAAATCACAGAGATCAGTTACCCCCGGAAGAACTGTACTGTATGGCATACCACCCTGCTGATGCCCCGGCCCAGGGTCCACCCCCAAATCTCCAGGAGTTTCCCAACCCAGAGTTGGCAACCCAACGGATGACCTCTGCTCGCACAAACAGGCACGGCCTGGCCACACCTGCAGACTTCACCTAAAGGCCGTGAGTTCCACCTTCTCGTGATCGCTGGCGACCAGTTCTGGGATGAGTGAGAGGTGAGAGATCTGCGTGGCGGCCCAACCAAATTGGAAAATGACCACAAAGGGAATGAAGTAGATGAGGACGGCCCACTCGGGGGTCTTCTCTGAGCAGCCCAGGCAGGGGTTGAAAATGAAAGGGAAGGACAGGAGGACGCTGATGGTTCCTGCAAGGGGAAGAAAAGAACACAGAGGACATAAGAACGTAAGAGAAGCCATG
>NW_015242440.1:0-592 GCF_001447785.1 Gekko japonicus | reverse complement strand
GAGATTGGGCTATCCAGGTCAGGGCTTCAAAGCAAATGGTCTCTCTCCGCTGATGCTCTGTTCCCTTCATAATCAATCCCTGAATGTAGTGGCCAAACAAGGGAAACAATTAATTAGGATGTAAAACAAAGGGACAAGAGAGAAATTCCAGGGGAATTTGGGGACCTCCTTCTGTGTAAGCATACACTCAATACTCAACTATATACTGCCTTTATGTCAATATTCTGTATATGTAATATAATGTATTTATCTACTGTCAGCATTTGGAAGGCATGCAGGAAGGGGGGCCAAGACTATGTTTTGCCAGAGGCACTGGGTCATCCAAGGCCATTTAGTCATGTACCTGTTTGTTTTTTAAAATCAGGACTGGTCAATCCAGAGATTCCGTGCTGCTTGGCAAGTTGCAAGGTCTTGAGGAGAACTCTGAGGCTTGTGCACACACAGGTTCAGGTATCTCCTTTGGCCAGGCCCCAGACTCTGTCTATAAGGTTCACAATTCATATCTCAGACTCCCCGACATGAACTGTGTCCCACCATGGACACAGGATGCTACTTCTGCACCAGGATGCTACTTTAGAGCCGACATGGCTAA
>NW_015242439.1:0-592 GCF_001447785.1 Gekko japonicus | reverse complement strand
TGTATGAAATGTGTAGGTCTGCTTCTAGAGTTCCTAGTCTGAGCTGGTACTGGCTTTCTGGGAAATTACCTGACTCTACCAGTTGCTGGGACCAGCCAACTACACAGCTCCTGTTCAGTCTCAGTCCCCTACATGGATGTTTAGATGGTCTGGAGACATAACAGACCAGTGGGATGTGCTTGCTGGCATAACAGACAATGGTGCCAATGGAGGCAAGGCTGCCCCAAGCAGCTAAAGCACACAGGAGCTGCTCTCCACCACCACCACCACCCTCATTCATGCTGCAGGTGGCCAGCTCCAAGACGGTGACAGCACCACCACAGGGGTGGTGCTCACGTCTGCTCCCTCCGGTTTCACTGGCAAAGTGGTGAAGGAGTGCAACCTCCCACCCACTCTCTTGTGCCACCCCAGCTCCAAAAGGTCAGCAGGAGGTCTCTGCAGACCATCACTGGAACTGGGCAGAGGGGGAGGTGGCAGCAGACACAAGCCAGTCTGTGGCTTCCTCCTCCGTAGCACCCCCTGCCAGTTTGGCAACCCAAGCGACATCTTAGGAGGCTGTGCCAAAAGAAAGGAGGAACTGAAGATGTGCAGA
>NW_015242438.1:0-592 GCF_001447785.1 Gekko japonicus | reverse complement strand
CGGCCGTGAAAGCCTTGGACAACTTACCTAAGTTGTTCGGTGAGCTTCCCAGCATGGACCAATATGCTATCTGCATACATTATGTATGTATTAATTAAGTCAGTCAAGGGCTGGATTGGCCTTTACTATAAAGACTCCAATTAGGCTGCTGTCCTGAAGGGCCACTGACAGCCAGGAGCAAGTTGAGCTGATGCATGGGCTACTCAGCTCAGATCTGGCCAGGGGTGTGCACGGGAACAGTGATGCACGAGTCCATCATGACTTGCTAACTGGGTCTGAACCAAGTAGCTCCTACAAGTCTTCTAGTAACTCAACAGCTATCCAGCTCAGCTTGTTCCTTAGCCTTTTTATCATCCTATTGTCCCCTGCAATCCATCAATCGATCAGATAACCTGCAGAATCCCGTAGGCTTAGAACATGTAACTACCTTTACCAAACAAACTCAATAAAGCAACAGTAGCCAACAGATCAGATAGTATCCAAGTCCTGTATTTTGCAGAGGCTCTTGTGCACTTGGGAACACCAAGCATGACCAAGCATTCCAGATCCAGCACTTGGGAGGAGGAGAAAGAGAAGGAGAAGAGTTGGATTT
>NW_015242437.1:0-592 GCF_001447785.1 Gekko japonicus | reverse complement strand
TAGATCAGGAAGAAGATGCAACATTCCCTCCCAATGTTGCTGCTCCAATCAAATACAGCATCCCCCCCGCGCCACCCCCAAAGCTGCATTACTGTAAATATGAAAACATTTAAAAGATCAGTTGGGTTTTTTCCATGCAACATGGAGATGTTCTCTGAACCACAGCATCAACCTGTCTATAGGTCTACAGGTATACCCAACGTTTCTCAAGTTAATTTTCTTTGAAAGGGAACTATGAAATTGTTGCTTAAACTGTACGGCTATTCGATGTCTTTTGAAACATACATGATATTTTGGGCACTAGCCATAGGAAAATGACGTAAAGGGGGAGGGAGTTGCCAAATTACAATGTATTTCGACCCCAACTGCTAATTTTGGCCAAGGAGCCAAAGATCTGTTCAAGTAATTCTGTACGCCCAAGGGTGCTTTGGACTTGTGAACAGGAATACTCTGTGTTGCATGCCTCAAGAATCTTGAACCAGAGGG
Organism: Gekko japonicus; assembly: GCF_001447785.1. NCBI lineage: Eukaryota > Metazoa > Chordata > Lepidosauria > Squamata > Gekkonidae > Gekko > Gekko japonicus. The sequence goes on along the minus strand of NW_015242437.1, from coordinate 106 downwards.
GAGTCACAGAAAGAGCCTGATATAATATGACACAGGGCCTTGATGTTCAAACATCCATCCATTGAGCACAAACTCTTGAGCTTTGGATCCTTGCCTCTGTTGGGGG
>NW_015242436.1:0-592 GCF_001447785.1 Gekko japonicus | reverse complement strand
TTTTCTACAACAAGACCCCTGCACACAACAACTCCAGCCCCATCATTCTCCACCAGCAGCACAGTAATTTTGTGCAGTTGAGATGCAAATTGGAGAATCCAGTCATGGATCTCCAACCTCATGAGTAGTTTGGTCCCAAGCAATGAACATTTTTGTCATTTCACCATACCCATCAAGATTTAACACATTACATATTGTCACATGTCAGTCCTCATGTCGAAATTCACCGATGGGGTCCAACTTTTCCTGTTACTGGACACTGCTAAAAGCTCCTGTCTGCATGTTGCATAATGAATTACTACTGTATATAACACCCTGTCCACCACTGATTTAAAATCTCAGGCCATGAGGTGCTTGGGTTAAAGACATAGGTGTTGAAAAACTGCCCTATAATAATCAATGGCTCCAAATATATCTCTGCTGTATAAAATGGAAGACTGTTTGTTGCATGAATATTAGTGTTTGTGTTCTTGTATTTATACATCTAGTAACTGGGAAAGACATGTTTCTCCAGTGGTTCTGTTTGTGGGACAGTCCTCACGTCTGGGATAAGTTCCTCCTCCTCCTGCAGGGTCGGCTCCAATCTTTGATC
>NW_015242435.1:0-592 GCF_001447785.1 Gekko japonicus | reverse complement strand
ATTACCAGACTTGTAGAACCCATGTGAAGTTATAGTCATATAGGTCAGGAGGTTGCAGTGGGGAAGGGGGTGCAATTGCCCTCTCTGCCCTTTCATCAGTGCAGCTCTAGCAACTGAAGATGCAGGAAGAAGGATCTCATCCTTTTCTTCTCCATACTGCAACCTCCTAACCCATCTGGCTATTAGTCCAAATAGGACCTGGGACCACAGAAATAAACTTTGATGCAATGGAAAGGACTGCTGTAGGGAGGAAAACATGGGAAAGATCTCCAAACACCAGCAATTTTTACTGACAGATCAATGAATCCTCCCCCCTTGGACTAGTAAATCCCTGGGAGCAAATTCAGAGTCATTATATAAAGTAGTTCAGAATTTAAAGCAATATGCACAGCGCACTGGAACTCAACTCAATCGGGGCTGGCTAACGCATGTGAAAAATTCATGTCAAACAAATTCTGTAATGCAATATTAAGCCATGGTACTCAGATTCAAATTGAAGGACTCTGATCTATGGTAATACAGTTCACTGAATTACAAGAGGTTGGAGCCCATAAAAAAAAAAACCAGCTACATGATATCTGTAGGAGGGTAT
>NW_015242434.1:0-592 GCF_001447785.1 Gekko japonicus | reverse complement strand
TCCAACTCTATGATTCTATGAAATGTTTTTAAAAAAACTATCAGAGGTAAGATCAAGGCAACCAACGCATGGATTGAGAGGAATTCTCTGCCATCCGCCACTGGAATCTGAGCCCCGGTGTCCTCATTCCAACCAAAACCTTGTGCTATATACTTCTCAGAATTTCCCTAGACCATGACTTCCTCTATCTGCACAAAACACGGAGATTTATATTGTGGGAGTGTCAGTTGCTGGCTATAGGAAGGCGACCACAGGCCTCAGTGGAAAAAAAGTCATAAGGGACCAGCCTTCTCTGGGTCACATTTCTCCAGTCCTGCAAAAGGAAAGCAATAAACAGTACAGGAGACAGCTGCAGGGGTTTGCACTCACTGAATGTCTGCATCCACAAATGACACACAAGCGGCCAACGAAGCTACAGACATATACAAGGCTTCTTTCAGACAGCTTTTCTTACAATGTTTTCTTACAATGAGAAACATACTCACAGCAATCAAATCGTCTCTCGCTCTGAGGACCTTCAGCCGTGCTTGATTCATCAGGTTGGACATCTGACTGCAAGGCACATAGGCAGAAACAAAATCTGAGCACAACA
>NW_015242433.1:0-592 GCF_001447785.1 Gekko japonicus | reverse complement strand
GGTTGGGGCTGTGTTCTAGTGACAACAACGTATTAATAGAAAAGATTAATACCATCCAGTTAAAAAAATTATTTTTAATTTAATCAAATAGTGAAAAATTTTAATATTGGGCAAATCTACACTGAAAGATTTTCTTTGATACTTAAACCTCCTTTTTTTGGCAAAAAGCAGTCTTTTACTGTATTTGGCTTTGTGCATTATACCACAAAGCACCTCTATGCAGCAAGCAACTGCACCTATCTGAAACAATCTCCTTCATGCTGGCCCCTAGACAACATTTTCTTTGCGTCAAACAATCAGCTCTTTATCTTCCCATGAACTACCCATTCTAGTTTAACACTAGGGATGTGCATTCAGATCTTCCTGAGCAAAAAATACACCCGAAAAACCCCTTACTGGTATTTTTTGAGTATATTTCAGCATCCCAAAAGTATCTGGGATTTTTTTTGGAAAACGAGGGGGGGGGGGAGATCCTGAAAACCCCCGGATATTTTCAGGAACCAGGAAGATCAAAGAAATAGCTGAGAGGCAGGGCTTCCTGCCTCTCAGCTGTCCTTCCTGCGCCTTCTGCAGTCCATTTAAATCAAGCTGG
>NW_015242432.1:0-592 GCF_001447785.1 Gekko japonicus | reverse complement strand
CTGGTGGCTGTGCAGGTCTGGGAGGTGATGAGAGGCATAATCCATGTCTGTTTCCTTCCACACTGCTGGCACCTTACAGTGCTGGCAGTGCCTTGGTTGCTTGGGTGGAGATCTGGACCTGGGTGCCAAGTAAAATGGTCTGGTGTACTGCTGTTGGTACATGTACCAGAGGTTGCCTGCCCTTGATTTTGATTGTTCCTGAGGATACTTGCCATAAAGGCCATTGTGGTCTTTCCACTTAGTTCTCTTCTGTCCATCACAGTATGAACAGTTAATGGAAATTGTCTCATTCTATTGTTGGAGCTGTTTTCTCTCATCTTTGATTCTCAGTACCTGTGGCACAGCTGATTCGGCTTCTCCATTGTAGGTGTATTTCTTAGTTTTATGGTGATTTCTTTTGTAATGGTTGCAAAAAAACTAACTCCAGATACAGATAAGCAACCTGATTTTCTGGCAGTGGCAATAGGACCCTTCTCTTGAATCAAACTGGAGATTGGGGAGGGCACTTGAGATAATTTAGCACATTTGTAATTTTTTCTGAAGTTTTTTTTAACCTGAAATGTATGTGAAAAACATGGACAAAGAGGCAGGA
>NW_015242431.1:0-592 GCF_001447785.1 Gekko japonicus | reverse complement strand
ATGGATGGGAGGAGACTGATGTAAGCCACCTTGGGTCACCCTCAAGGAGAAAGGTGGGGTGCAAAGGAAGCAGAATGAAAATAGAACAAAATCACCAAATGATTCACCGTGCCTCCCCCCCCCAAAAAAACCTTTTAAAAAATCCCTCTGCATACAAAACCAGAACTCAGGTAGCCGGGTTCCAGCTCACCCCATCTGCCTGACAGGCTAGTTGTCTGGGTGCCAGGATTTTATTTATGGGTTGGGAAACATTCAGTTTTAGGAGTTTCTTCCCTGTTTCCAGAAACCAGCTTAGGAAGGACAAGGGCCAGACATCATCATGGAACAGTGCTTCAGCTCTCCAACCTTCTTACCCTTCAGTCAATGCCTATCAAGGCCACCTCCTTAAATTACCTGTCTCTAGAAAGGATGGGAGAAGACATACAGAGAGAGAGAGAGAGAGTTACTTTCCCCTAGGTAACGCTGGGCAAAAAGCCCTGTAATGCATCCCCTTGAATCCCTGCATAAATCTTCCTGCAAGGTGTGCAATTGAACTATCCCGGGGTTTGTGTAAGTTTCGTCCAGAGGAGCATGAAGATTCTGGGCTGGGAAG
>NW_015242430.1:0-592 GCF_001447785.1 Gekko japonicus | reverse complement strand
TCTGCCCCAGGCGCCAAATAAGCTAGGTACACCATTGTCACAAACAGTCAATTCTCTATCACTGCCCGTTTTGACAAATTACTTTGTGTGACACCAGCTCCAAGTTATCTTTAGTAACAAATAAAGCTCATATATCCACATCATTGTGGTGGTTATTAGAATTTCATTTCATGCTTGCATTCACAAATATTTAAGCTTTCAGTCTTTGCTGTTTAGCATTAATCACAGCATTTATCACAGGATTAAGTATGCTGAATTTAAACTCAAGGTTAATAGCAAGCCCAAACAATATCAGTTTTATGTGCTGTCAAAGAAACCTCTTAGAAACACCCCCGAAAGTCCTTTTATGTTGCTGTTCACTAAACATAAAACAGATTGATGAGTACAACGGTTCATTTGTTCTTCTGGAAAGCACTATACTTCCTATAAAACTATGGGCTATAACAGAAATGCCACATGAATGTAATCTGTAAATATCCTAAATTCTAGATAGTTCAAAAGACTGAAGATTCCATATTATTTCAAAATGTAACAACTTGCAACACAAATCAAATGAAGGATGTGACAGCACAAAGACAAATATTCACAAGAC
>NW_015242429.1:0-592 GCF_001447785.1 Gekko japonicus | reverse complement strand
GTGCGACTGAACAACAACAAATTTAAAGAAAGTATGAAATTCAAATAGGTAGTTCATTAAATCAGTTGGCCTATTGTTGATCTAAATTGTTACTAGTATCTTACCTGGATACTGATGCCAGTGGATGGTAGTTTTACTGTGATCATGTGGATTTAGCTGGGAGCAGTAATTTGTAACCCAAGAAGAACCATTTAAACCCAAGCCCAAAGCTGTTGCTTTCTTGTGCTAAAATGGTTTCTCTTTCAGATCGTCCCGGGATGCTTGACTTGAAGGGCAAAGCCAAGTGGGATGCCTGGAATGGCTTGAAAGGTGAGCTTCAAGTGAAAAAGGAGATATGACCACATAGGCCTGCAGTAGTGTCTTGGCAAAATAGCTATTGGCCACAAGCTGAGTTTACTCAGGAATGCATCAAGGCAACCTATATGTTGATCTCAAGCACTAAAGAAACTATTACTTCAGATATAAGACTCTGCTATCTCTACCCTGTGTAAAAGGGGTTATGTAACTCAACAGTGCACTTGAAGAAACTGACCTTTCTGCTTGGTTCATGTGCACAGGGGAAGAGGGAGAGAGGACAAGTAAATGCAGAAGC
>NW_015242428.1:0-592 GCF_001447785.1 Gekko japonicus | reverse complement strand
ATTAAAGAAATACAGCAATTTGGCTAACACCATGGCTGCCCCTGGGCAAAGGAGTGGCTCCCGGTTTCTGCCACAGCTGCTGCCGAGCCCTGAGTGGCTCCAGGCCTGCATGGTCACCACCACTGCTGGGCCCAGTGTGGCTCCCGGGTTCTGCCACAGCTGCCACCAAATCTGGAGCAGCTCCAGACCTCCATGGTAACTGTCACTGGGCCAAAAGCGGTTCCTGGGCTCTGTCGCAGCTGCCGGTGGGCCCAGATCAGCGACCTGGCTCCAACGGACAACACAGGGTGCAGAGGCGGAGTGTGTTCTCCGCGATCACACAGACAGCACTTTTGTTTTTGGAAAGATTTAAACCCCCCATTAAGTGTTCAGATTTCCCCCCAAGTTTGCAGCCCGAATCCACAGATTTATATACCTATTGATCGGGTCACACTCAGCTCTTAGAATATAGGATTTCAGAATTCATATGTGCTTCAAGAATGAAGAATATTATAAAATAACTCTCATGTAACACAGGATAATACAAAGTCACTTAAAACAGAATGTGCTGAACAGATTCCATTAATTAACTAGTCATTGGCCCCAGTCACAC
>NW_015242427.1:0-592 GCF_001447785.1 Gekko japonicus | reverse complement strand
ACTAGATGGACCACTGGCTTGATCTAGCATGGCTTTTCTTAGGTTCTTATGTGCAGCTAGCCAGCGATAGGAAGGGGTGGAGGGGTGCCTCTGGTCCCCGAGAACTGGAGCATTTTTGGAATTCTGTAACTCTTTCGGTAGTCATTGTTAATTGGGCATAACTATCTGTGTGGTTTCAATTTAAAACTTTTAAGGCCTGAGTGCAAGAGTAGATGTTTCAGAAATGGTCTAAGAAGGAGATCCAAGCTCTGTAGTTGCCTACAGAACGATTCCTAGAGAGAAGCATCGTTTGGTTATTAAATTGCAAATGGGGTGAATAATTGCATTTATAAAGAGGGCCTGTAGGGGGGAAGTGTTAAAATATTTATTGGTGGATTTGGAATTTAAATTATGAGGAAGAATTCTGAATGGAAATGACTTTCCGGAGAGGAGGGATTATTTTGAGTGATGTCTTATCTTCGTCTGCTGCTCAGCTGTAGGTGTTGTGAATGATACACGTGCAAATTTACTTTTAGGACTGACGTTTAAGGATGTCGTGTGTTGGATCCAGAGGTGTCCTTGCATGAATGGGAAGTTTGTGCCAGGGAGAGGC
>NW_015242426.1:0-592 GCF_001447785.1 Gekko japonicus | reverse complement strand
CTAGGGATCCGACAAAGGTTCCATGTCGCTGCCCACCCACAGTCCTCCGGATTAATTGAACGCGCAAACCGCACCATAAAAGAGGCTTTGCGCAAAGTAGTTAAATCTACAGGCAGAGACTGGGACACAAAGCTTCCCATAATTCTTATGGCCATTCGGGGTACCACGGCCGCACATGGGCACTCGCCCCACCTGGTCATGACAGGGAGGAAAATGAGGTTGCCCGAAGCTTTTTGGTTAAATTCAGACCTCCCATCGGAGTTTGAGCCCAAAATAGCTAACGACGAGTGGGTCCGCGAGCTCGTCACTGAGGTCTCTAAACTCCACGTGGAGGTTGCTAAAATGCTAGGCCTAAATCAACTTGCAATGGATAAGAAATTGGGGTGGGTCAGAAACCCCCAAGTCTGGGACCCAGGCCAGTTTGTCCTCTACCGCAAATTTTCTCGCAAACAGCATGCACTCACTTCTAAATGGGAAGGGCCCGCCCGCATTGTAGCACGGGTTAGTGCTGCAATTTATAAGGTGGCAATTCAAAAGAAAACTGGGGAAGTCTGGAATAAGTTTTTCCATTCTTCCCAACTGAAGCTCTGGA
>NW_015242425.1:0-592 GCF_001447785.1 Gekko japonicus | reverse complement strand
CCATTTCTGCTGCTCCATTTCACTTCTGTCGAGAATGCTGTTCTGCTTTCACGTTGAAGTGAGTGGACAAAAGACCTCAGTGTGTACACAGAGCACTCATTCCTGCAGCAGATACCAGGTGGTATCGACATGCCAGGGAAGAGGAAATCCGGTTTCGTGCTTTCAGATTATTTAGTCTATTGCTATCTTATTTTCTTTTCTACTTGGGTTGTGTTTATATGAAAGATAGGTTTTGTAGCTATTTCATGGGCCTATACCTCTAGGATGAGAAACACATACTGGTGAAAAGTATGTTTCATTTACAATGAAAGGTTTTTCAGTTACATTTGTCAAGCAAGTGACGGCACATGTACCTTTGGCGTAAACATGTATGTCAGTCCATTTGTAGCTCCATGGAGTGTCAGGCCTCTGATTAAGTATATGATGAGGACCACATAGGGCAAAGAAGCCGTCACATACACAACCTGCAAAGGCACCACCAAAGAGCTACATTTATTAGAGCTGCAGATCACCATTTAAATTTAATATGCATTAAAATTCTGAACAACTGTTCTGCTAGAAGAAGGAGGATTGGTTTTTATACCCCACTTTT
>NW_015242424.1:0-592 GCF_001447785.1 Gekko japonicus | reverse complement strand
TGATAATAGTTTTAAAGCCTCAACTGGTGCAGAATTATGAAAGACCAGAATGTGTTTGTTTGGGGACAGGGCAACCCTAACTCATCCCTGGATCTGTCAAAAGGACCATGGTTGGGCACAAGGTGGCTGATACATGAGAGAAGAGCAGGAAAGACAGCAGGAAGAAAAAATGCTTTGATTTCTCATACCTAGGGACTGCCAGCAAACAGGGATTACTCAGAGGGTCCACACTATACCAGAACAAGTTTCCCAGCATCTGGAAAGTTATCTGGGCAGCACTGGAGGGTGTTCAAGAGGGACAAGGAGCTCTTGGAGGAAAGGTATTGCCACTGAAGCAACTAAAGAGGCAAGTACATCACCAGGTAGAAAGCACCAGTGAGTCTCTTAACAGAAGGGCATACAACCGTGGGCCATAATCATGCTTCTGTTAATGAGCTATTCTGAAAGGCCCAGCAGTGACACCAATATTGGGTTCCAGTTCTCTGAGGATTGGTACTTTAAAGGACATGAGTGAGGAAGGGAGTGTAATAAAGTCCATTTTTAATGGAGCATGGAAAAGGGCTAGTCAAATTAGTTAATTAATATCTCATTT
>NW_015242423.1:0-592 GCF_001447785.1 Gekko japonicus | reverse complement strand
AATAATAATGGGGAATAACAAATTGGGAAGTCAGCCTGGCAGTGTTCAGTCCAGCCCATTAAGAATGGCTTGGGCAAATATGTCATGGACGCTTTGATCCACTAGTTTTAAGCTCGGTGCCCACTTTTCAAGGAGATCTGTGGCTAGTTCCATCACCCACGTGGGTTTCCAGTGTAGTGCTTGCTGCTTCTCCGAGCCATTTCAAGACCCGATAGGAAGAGGGAACGAGCTCTTGGAAAGCAGGCGATTTGGAGCGTATGATTCCCGATTGAGCGCGTGTGTGGCATTTAACTTAAAAAAAATATATGGACGCTCAGAAAAGCCACACGGTGATTAGTGTAAACACATGTAAATGCGCATTACCGTTTGCAGTCTTTTGACGGCAGAGATTTTTCCGGTTTGACTAGTTGTCTTGCTTAGGGGGAGAAGGACAAAATATTCTGTAGGGTGCTGAAAGGTAGCCATCTTCTACAACGAAAAAAAAAACCCAACTTCAGCCGCATTTCTTCCTTCTGGGATTTTGGGAAAGGCTTCGCGCATGCCTTCACGTGCAGTTTTGAGGGATTGAAACTTGCGCAGTTCTCTGGAAGCG
>NW_015242422.1:0-592 GCF_001447785.1 Gekko japonicus | reverse complement strand
TGAACCCTCATTACATTCTAATATGATTTTCCCATTCAAAGAGTGCATGTCTATATCTGGAAATGGAGCGGAAGTACTTAACCAGATAATACAAAGAGCTGCTTGAATAAAGGAACAGGAAAATACTACCACATTTGTGACTCTTTTCCCCATCCATTTCCTCATTCCTGATCCAGGTTTGGTGGCCATGAAGGCTAAAATTACAGTGACAGTTTTGGCCAATATACTGGAAAGGGCCACAGAGAAGGTGATTCCAAAAGCAGTTTGTTGGATAAGGCAGAGTACTTTTACGGGCTGTCCAATGAAAAGGAAAGTGCAGAGGAAGCAAAGGAGAAGAGAGATGAGGAGAGTATAGGTGAGGCCCCGGTTGCTGGCTTTGACTATGGGTGTCTCTCTGTTTTTTATAATGATTCCAAGCACAAGAGCTGTAAGCAGAGAGAAGGAAGTAGCCAGTATAACTAAGACGATCCCTAGAGGTTCTTTGAAGGAGAGGTAGCTTACATCTTTAGGAATGCATTGACTTTGGTAGTGGTTGGGGTAGAGATCTTCTCGACATTTGATGCAGGCATCCACATCTTAAAGAAAAGAAAAG
>NW_015242421.1:0-592 GCF_001447785.1 Gekko japonicus | reverse complement strand
CAACTCGGGAGCCAGCGTTCCTGCCCAAATATAGCCCTGGTGCAAACGATAGTTTCTTGTCCTCGTGGACAGTCATGCTTGGGGCCAAGGGGGTAGATGTGGCAGTCTTCCGTCCCTTACAGCAGACCACACCAGGGGTCCTCTGACCTCTGTGGAACCTTTTTAGGAGGTGTGAAGGACTGATGCTAGAAGGGAAAGGTGGAGAAGTCCCAATGTTTGAGCAGGACACCATTGTTTCTCAGGCTCAGACAGTATTGACTGACCTACCTTACAGAGATGTGGAAAGAGATCGTACGTGAAGCATTTTGAGCTACTGGGGGGGAAAGGGTTCTTATAAATGCTTATTACTAGCATCAGCAATACTACACAGTTCATGCAGCTGAACAAAAACAAGGATGCTTCTACATGTTACTATTTACTACTTTGTTTTGTTTGTTTTTCTGAAATTAGTAACCCCAATTCTGTTCTAATAAGTTGGAGGCCCGGTTTCAATTTAATGCCATGGCCATTTGCACTGCTGCCAGAAAGCTGTTACACTTACAGGTTTGAGGTCATGTTTATAAGTTAATTTCCCTGCCCCCATCCCACATGT
>NW_015242420.1:0-592 GCF_001447785.1 Gekko japonicus | reverse complement strand
CCCCACACACACACTGTGGCCCACTTGCAACTTTCCTGGGTGGTTGCTGTGGCAGCAGGAGTGTTATTCTTTCTTCTCTGTGGCCAGCTTCCTGTCTACTCAACCAGCTCCTGGGTGCCGGGAGCAGAGGCTGTTAAGCAGGGTATGGGGTTATTGGAGAGGATGGGCCCTTGACGTCCATCCCTGGCCTCAGATCAGGGAGGCTCACAGCTTATTCTCCCATCCTTTTGGCAGCATCTGTTTCAAGCTGCAAACCACCTGCTGACCACATGCCATAATGGACAATGTCTTGACCACTTTTCTGGAACATGGAGCAGGTGCCACAGTGGGGAATGGGGCTCAGAAGACTGGCATGTTAAAGAGCAACATGGAGGTCCTGAGCCACTGAGAAGATATTACTGATCTAATATCTCAAGATATGCCATTGTCAGCATCTGTATTGCAGCAAATTCAGTGCAATCCAAGGAACACTTTCCTGGGAGTACTTCCTAAAGAATGCTTTCCCAGTGAATAGGATTCTGAGTAGGATTGCTCTCTGTCATGAAGATAATTCATTGCCTGATTGTATAGCAGTTTTGCTAGCTTGTAAAAA
>NW_015242419.1:0-592 GCF_001447785.1 Gekko japonicus | reverse complement strand
AGGTATGCAAGCCTAGTCCCCTCATGCTGCTGTCCCAGTCTGGTTTCCCTGTGCCCCGGTACATGAAACACTGGGAACTCCAGAGAAAGAACTGCCAGTGTATTGTATAGCTAGGTTATCACCTGACAAAAATGTGTACACCCATGCATGCAAATGGAAGAACAGATTGGGGGTGGGAGGCGTTACTACAGAATGAGTCCAGAAGGTCCAGTATAGATGTGTTGCATCGCAGAGCACAGACGAAAATAAGATCCAGTCAAAAGAGTCAATAGTCCAGTCAGAGAAGGTGTGGGCTGCTTCCAGCTGTGGATGAACTGAAGAAGATTAGGCTACATAAACCAGTGAGGAGGCACAATTGCTTTCTGCTGTGAGCTAGCCACTAGATTTATTGTTAAATGGTTCCTTATATCTTCCCCCCACTCCTAGCAAAGTGAATACATGCTTTAGGATATTTTTTTTTTTACAGAATCTATGTCATTCTGTAACTCATAAATTAAAAGAACTGCAGATATATGGTTTCTCTTTTGGATGCTTTGGGATGATTGAATAACTTCATTTGATTTTCTGCACTTTATTCTGCTTCTCTTTTTTT
>NW_015242418.1:0-667 GCF_001447785.1 Gekko japonicus | reverse complement strand
GATTTAAAAATGCAAATGCAGATGCGACCACTGTGTGAATTGGCAAAACCCAGGGCTATTTTTGGGCAGGAAGGCACAGGAACGGAGTTTCGGCTGGCTCCCAAGTTGGCCACGCCCAGCAGGAACTCATTAGCATAATAGGCCACACCCAACAGCAGAAACTCATTAGGATTGGCTACATTAGGGGTGTGTGGCCTAACATGTAAAGGAGTTCCTGCTACAAAAAAAGGCCCTGGGTTTTGACAACAAACAAGGTAAACAGAATAAGAAGCAAAAGGTGGGTGTGGCTGGATGACCACACTTCTGGTAACATGGGGGTGCGGCCTAATATGCTAATGAGCTGTGCTGGCAGGGGGGTGGGCTAATATGCTAATGGAGGGGAGGGACCTCAGCAGGGTATACAGCCACAGAGTCCACCCTCCAAAGCAGCCATTTTCTCCAGGGAAATTGATCTTGGTCACAGCAGGGGGGTCTCCAGGTGCCTGGAGGTTGACAACCCTAAAGCATCACAGCATTTCTGATCTATGTAAGCGTCAAGATCCTATGTCTGTTTCTCGAAGGTTCCCAGAGTACTAGGGTTGCCAAGTGGCGTCTGGCGTCTGGTGCACGCTCCCGGCTGGCGTCTGGTGCACGCGCGTACTGCACGCACGTCACCCGGAAGTGACGG
>NW_015242417.1:0-592 GCF_001447785.1 Gekko japonicus | reverse complement strand
GACCTCTCATGCTTCAAAAGGGGGGGGGACACTCTCACACATCAAAGAAAAAATGGCACCAAGTGATGACACACACGACAAATCACCCCTGAGCTTGCTTTGCTAATATGCCCCCTTCCCCCAAAATGGGCTAGTCAAAAACTAAAAACAACTAAGTACTGAAAATTAACTTTAGTGCTAAGGACAGAAAACAAAAACAAAGTAAACCCCAAGGGGAAAGGGAGGACCGGACAGGCCGTGTGCTCACTCTCCGAGTGGGTTTGCCCTGCGCAGGCACCCTAGAGAGCAGGACCAGGAGCTCAGAGGCCCAGGCAACAGGCAGGCAAGTGTCGAGATGTGCTGTCTGGACAAGCATGGGCAGTGCATTCTTCTGCTGCAACCTTCCTACGCCACTGGACACCCTGTTGGGATAACAGATGCAAGTACACATTTCAGAACATAAGAAAAGCATATATAATATGTGTACTATTTCGCAATTTAATAGCAGTCAGAGGCAGAACTACCTTTGTTTTCTGTAAGGAAAACTGCCTGTTTACCCAATATTTGAAAAAGAGTTGCAAAGTAACCATGCCCTCTGCTACTGTAAGCACTT
>NW_015242416.1:0-592 GCF_001447785.1 Gekko japonicus | reverse complement strand
CCCCCAGGAGCCGTATCAAGCCACGAGGCTGACCCTCATTGACTGGGCCCAATGGATGGGGATGCTCCGTCATTCCCCTGCAGCTTTGGAGCCAGACTCATTGCAGGCTGCAGGTCATGTTGCTCTCACTGTTGTTTACCCTCTGGCTGGTGGCCAGGCAAATTATATCCTCTGAAGGTCAAGTGCCCAGCTTGTCCTTTACATGTCGCTGCAGTTCACACAGAGACACACATCCTTCCTGTGGAAAGTCAATCTATTAAAAATGCCTCTGCAGAGCCTATCAAAAGGCTCGGGAGCTCCCGAGCCTTTTGATAGGCTCTGCAGAGGCATTTTTAATAGATTGACTTTCCACAGGAAGGATGTGTGTCTCTGTGTGAACTGCAGCGACATGTAAAGGACAAGCTGGGCACTTGACCTTCAGAGGATATAATTTGCCTGGCCACCAGCCAGAGGGTAAACAACAGTGAGAGCAACATGACCTGCAGCCTGCAATGAGTCTGGCTCCAAAGCTGCAGGGGAATGACGGAGCATCCCCATCCATTGGGCCCAGTCAATGAGGGTCAGCCTCGTGGCTTGATACGGCTCCTGGGGG
>NW_015242415.1:0-592 GCF_001447785.1 Gekko japonicus | reverse complement strand
TGTAAAATAAGCTACTTACTTTTCCACTCTTTCAGGAAACTTGCACCAGCTCCACACAGGGAAATGCAGGGAAAGAAGCAAATCAGTAGTCACTTGGTATGTTTGTTCTCTCCTCATTTAAATGTATTTCATAAGATCTGTAGCCCATCCCCCTTGCCTGCCTGCCTGCTTCTCTCTCTCTCTGCCCACCTACCTCTGTCCTTCCCTAGCCACTGTGTTTGGTTACACGAGAACTGATGCAGAAATATTTTTTTCCTGTAACACTGCTCCCAAATTTTACCTATAGCACACAATGCTGGGTGGGTTTGTGCCTTATTGGGCATCGTCTGGGCTGGCAGAATGTGGGGAATCTCGTCACCTTTGTCCATACTTCTTCTCCCCCTCTGTGCCTCTGTCTGTGTTCCCTTGCTGTAAAGAGTATGGAGCTTTTAAGAATATGAATGGCAGCATTGGGCAGACCACACGCAAGAAATAAGGTGTAGACATTATGCAAAAAGAAGAGAAATTACATTGAGAAGAAATAAGAACAGCAATGCATGTGCAGTTTAACATTGGCTGAAATCTGGAAGACCAGAGGGATGCTGGAACCTGG
>NW_015242414.1:0-592 GCF_001447785.1 Gekko japonicus | reverse complement strand
TTTTTTTTTTAAAGATGAAAACTATTCTGTTATATCAGATGATAATAAGCAATATTCCTTCTCGTAAGTAAACACGATCTAGTAATGCAGAAATCGCCTGTTCTACTTGTACTGCAGAAAGCCTAGGAGAAAAATACAAAATACGTATATTTTATATATAAAATACAAAATGATTGGTTGTGTAATTATGGCTATTATTTTATCAACCACCAACTTTCAACAATATGCCTAATGGAAAAAGGGGGGAAAGACATATATGTAAATGTAACACGTAGCAGGAAAAAAACAAACCCTACAGTAAATTCTACCTTTTTCAGGGAGCAATCTTAATCAGGTCTGTTTCAAAGTAAGTCTAATTTTTGTCAAATTGACCTTACCCCCAGGAAAATGTTTTTAGGATTATAGCCTTAGGTTCACACAGCAAAATGTTACAAGAAAAATGCCCTGTATAACTATGTACATTCACAAATGTTGTGCAGTTATAAAGTTCCAAAAGTCAAGAAGGGTTTCCATCCTCTAATGATACCAACTTGGGTCGTGTGGTGTAGCAGTTAGAGTGCTGCACTAGCATCTGGGAAACCCAGGTTTGAAT
>NW_015242413.1:0-592 GCF_001447785.1 Gekko japonicus | reverse complement strand
GCTGCAATATGGGGATAATAATACTGACCTACCTTACAGAGATGCTATGAAGCTATTTGAATTCTGAAAGTGCTTATGTAAATGCGAACCTAACCGTTACCAGCAGAAAGTTGGAGGGTATCGCAATGAGACTTAGTCAAAAAGACAGCCTGTCCAAGTCAAAACTAAGTGGTAACTGTACAATTTCAGTTCATATTTAATCATTCTGACAGAGCCCACTCCAGATGCAAACTTTACTGCCTACTGAAACTAGTGATAGAAATCCTCATGTTTGGAGACCAGACACCAGTTCTTTGGTTCATTGAAAATAGTGGTGGTAGGCATAGCCTCTAAATGGAGACCTGGTCTACTGATATCTGACAATCCCCAAGACCCAAAATATTACCTGAGATGGATTCTCAAAATAGTATCAATACTACTGAAATTTGTAGAATAATTGTAATCATGAGAGAAAATTTGGTGTAGTGGCTAGGGTTGAGCACTAAGATCTGGGAGACCCAGGTTCAGTTCACTGCTCTGCCATGGCAATGTGACAGTGATGCATTGTGTTTTTGGTGCTTAGCGGGCACCAGTGGGAGGGTTTCTGGAGTTC
>NW_015242412.1:0-593 GCF_001447785.1 Gekko japonicus | reverse complement strand
ACCCCAACAAACAGTGATCACTAGGGTGGGCAGGTAAAAGCTGAAAGGCAGACCATTTTGCCATTATAGCAGCAGGGCTGCAAGCCTGAATTAAGTTGACGGCATGATCAAATGACACATAATATATGGAGCAGCGTTCCTGGGGGATGGCCTCATTACAACCCTTTTGGATAGGAGAGGTGGTGGATCGAGTGATATGGTGGACTAAGCGATACTCCCCTGTGGCTTTCTTTGGGGTCACCCCCAGGGGAGAAGCCCTCAAATTTGGTAAAGGAGGAGAACTGCAAGGAACAGCCACCTGGCCAGCCACATATTCTTTGGCCATCTTAGTGGCTACAGTATCTGGAAAAGCACAGGCTGATTGTAAATTATGCAAATCAAAGGGCAGGCGAGGACCTGTATAGGGAATGTGGAAACCTTGTGTGAAGCCCTCCCACAGGAAGGATGACACAGAATGGTTCAGATACCCCTCAAGAAGCAAGCAGTAAGAGAAGGATGATCACCCGGCTGCTGAACTTTAAATAATCCAAGGAACAGGGCTGGGCAACACAAACACTTGCCCAAGTCCGCCCCTAGCCAGCCCAAGGGGAGGA
>NW_015242411.1:0-593 GCF_001447785.1 Gekko japonicus | reverse complement strand
TGAATAGATTATCTAAACTTTTTCTCTCAGCTAGTAATAAATGCTGGGTTTGTACCTCTCTAAAAGCAGATTACAGAATACTTTGGATATCCTTATCTATGCTTTCCTGGGCACTGACTGTTCAGAGACCCCTTTCTGAAGGCTGCTGAAGACACTGTATTTACAAAGCTTGCTAATGTCCATAGCACTTGTGTTCTGGTTACACATGGGATCGTTAAACTTATATTTCAAGTTTGTAACGAAACGTCTTACCTTGAAAACCTGACACCATGGATATTTTCCCTGGAACAACTTCACAGTTGCCTGACAACCCACAAGAGCTCTTGTCTGTTCTTGTCTTGAACCATCCCCAGTTCTCCAACTAGGAGAGCATTTAGGAAAATGATTTATGGAGAGGATTCTGCTGGGTTCTATCAGGGCACGTTGTGATGGCTTCTCTGAACAGGGTCAAGTTCTTGAACTAAACTGCAATCTGTTATCCTTTGCTTTTGAAATGCTGCTTGTAAGGCTTCTTTCTACCCAATACAACCCATTTCTGTGTTCTCGGTATGATATATTTAGGGATGGCAGCAATGCTCCCTCTAAGCTATGGA
>NW_015242410.1:0-593 GCF_001447785.1 Gekko japonicus | reverse complement strand
CCTGGTACCCAATGAAAGTCAGGATATACTGTCTAAGTTAATAAGTAAATGCCATATCTCAGCAATATGTATGAAAAGGTTATGTTTCCTTCAGACATCAGCCGAGCTGTGTCTTTAACTACAACACATCTCCACTCTACAGTGGGACATTTCCCTATAAAATTCTCCATAGCTGAGCTGCCAGTGCAGAAGTGGTCTTTTTTCACATCTGTCCAATACAACTATACCAATTTCTCTTTCAAATCACTCATAAGTGGAACAGGCACAGTCATCAAAGCAAAGAAGTGCTTTGAAGCTTTGAACTGAAAAGTGCTATATATTGACCTATTATAATGATGGTAGCTCCATTTACAAACTGTCACCGGTGATAAAATTACAAAGCTCAGTGCATTTCTGCTGGATTTACAATAGAACTGTGCCGTATTTCACTTCTGGAAGCTGTTCAACATCATTTACTGACTCACCATTTTTCTCCCTTTGATGGTACAATGGACCATAAGCTTGGGAGAATGAGTGCTGTGTCAACTGATGAAATGGGTAATTCTGAGGCTGTCCTTTTTTGTTTTCTAAGGGTTGTATGTAAACTGCATTAT
>NW_015242409.1:0-593 GCF_001447785.1 Gekko japonicus | reverse complement strand
AGGGTCTTTAGTAGCAAAGAGAATTTCTCCCATTTGCATGGTAAGTGTTGGCCGAGCAGTGGACCTCAAAATGGCAACAGTCTCCATGAGGATAGAACTGAGGCACTCTCCAAGTGATTACTATAATGTGTATCAGCCCTGAGGTGCACAGAAAGGAGCACAAAATGCCTATATAAGGAAATTATAAGGAATCAGTCCAAGAACTGCATTCTGCTTGTGGAAACAACTTTCCTCTTGCAGATCAGCTACATAAGGTATACAAAAACCTCCCGTCTGGTGGAGGAAATCCAGCAGCTCCATAATTCATGTGAAACACCAAGTGCAACCTCATTCTCATTCCCAGGTGAAAACCCATACTTAGGCTTGTATATTATGTGCAGTGTATCCAGAGTCATAGCAACATGTGCATAACTCTCTGCTGTTTCCGCCATTCTCAGCCTTGATACAAGTGCATGTCTGCCTATTGAATTCCATAGGGCTTAAGTGAACAGTTAATGCTTTCAGTGGGACTTACATGTCCAGTTGTCTCTGGATTTCATCTTGTTTCTTTATTATAGTTCTAATATTAGCCTTTAAGTAGTTTCTGTTTTTTT
>NW_015242408.1:0-593 GCF_001447785.1 Gekko japonicus | reverse complement strand
TCTATGAAAAGGGCAGGACAGGGTTTTTCCCCAAATTGTTGGCAACTCTAGAGCACTGCCCACCAACAACACGATAAAAACAATTTTGTATAAGAAAGAGACAGAAAAGAGCAAATGGGTGGGACAGAAAGAATGACCAAAAGTAAGGGGGCTAAACCAGCTATATGATTCATAGTTGTGAAGAGAAAATTCATCTGGTAGTTTTTCAGCCTAGCCTCACAAGCTGCACCTTGTCCAAATTCCCACAGTGACCAGTCTTTTGCCTGTGTTCATCTATTAAGTACATGTCCTCTTTTCCATGTGACAGAAGCTCTTAAAAACAAGGAAAAAGAGGATATTTGGTATAAAAATAACTACAATCAGGCTCTGTATTGTAGATTCTGGTTAAATGTGAGTAGTTTCTCTGGATATGCTCTTTGCTGACAACTTTTGGGAACCTCAAAGCAAAGACTTGGCCGCTTTCATGTCCACTTTCCCAAACTTTCAACTCTTTGTCAGTCGCTTTCACTGGTGTTCTACTACAGAGAAGAGCACAGCCTGGGCATATTTTTGAACACACAAAAGTAAAGAAACTCAGGTGAAAGGTCACAACA
>NW_015242407.1:0-593 GCF_001447785.1 Gekko japonicus | reverse complement strand
TCCTCAGTTTCAGAGCTCCCAGGTGCCGAGTTGGGTACAGGCATGACACAGAGCAGGCCAAGATGAATTTGGATCATCTCAGGAACTTGGGCACTGTGATTCTCGTTGTGCACCTTTTGATATCCACCTTTTTAATGACCAAAATATGTGGCCCTCTGGGTAGGGAGAACATCAAGGAGATTGCTACAGGGGAAAAATAAGCAGGATCGCACATCAGGCAGTGGCTTTAATTTGGCACCTCAGGAAGATGGCCAGCCAAGCCACTGAGCCTGCAATGCGATTGGGAGATACGCTGGAAAAATGACCTGTCAGAACTCTCTACTCCCTAGTCAAATTATACATTTGTCCATTCGTTTGAATCCTGTTCATTTTCTTTAGCCCACTGCCTAAAACCAACATGGTTTCTAAAAATTATTTGTAAAAAAATTGTAAAATAATTTTAAAAAATTAAAAATACACATTCCTAATTTTACCAGAATTTCAGTGGCAGAGATAGTGCAAAAATAATAACAGAAAAGCCGGGTGGGTGGGTGGAGCTGAAATTTACTATCTTTTTTCTGTCTTGCTTATAGTACTCTGTAATACATGCTTTG
>NW_015242406.1:0-593 GCF_001447785.1 Gekko japonicus | reverse complement strand
CTGCCCCAAAATAGCCCTGGTTATACCTGCCCTTGTGTAAAAGTATATGGACATCTGTTTGGCATCCAAGGCACAGGGATGAAGCTGCCAAATGTCCTACGATGTCACATCCCGAAGTATTTCACGCTTAATGGAGACAGGCACTGCTATAGCTCTGCTTCCTGTATTCAAGAGAATAGGCTTTGCAAGGGGCACAGCTTGACCTGACCTGTTTGTCGGGCATAAGGTGTTTTCATTAAGCTATGGAAGCTGTTTATATTACTGCAGCTAAAGCAGGCTTTGTAGGGCGTGGCTGCCAGTGATAATCAATGGAAAAATGCACCTTGCTTTTAACGCTCCTGTAGTGCAAATGGACAATTATTCTCTGTAGCAAGGAAAATATCACTTAAGATTATTATACTCCATTAGGTCATGTTTACCAGTATGAATTTATCATTGTAGTGTTGCAGTAAAAAGTCTGTTCTGTCACTGTGTACAGGTTAGTTGATGGGAAGTGTTAAGTTGCCGCCTAATTATCTTCCTGGCACTTTCCCCACAGGTGAAATGTGTTTCATGCTCCTACCCAGAGGCAATTTCATTAGGTGTGATTTTAG
>NW_015242405.1:0-593 GCF_001447785.1 Gekko japonicus | reverse complement strand
TGCTTTAGTTGAACTGAATGTGAACCAGGCATCCTTCTACACATCGTCTTTCTTTTCTTTTTTCCCCATATAAATTTTATTTTATAATATAAAAATATTACATTTAACAGAAACAAAAAACCCCACAACATTAACATTCAAACTTGGTTAACCTATAACGTAGTAAAAACAACCTCGAACATTATAGGTACATAAACTATCTGAGAACCCAATACAATATTCTTGAAAGATGTAACTTTGGAGCATATTCAAAACAAAACAAAACAAAACAGAGCAACATCTGCAGTATGTTAGAAAATACTAGATGCACCAGCCCATCAACACTACATAAAGGTAAGTATTTCACGATATTTAGTAGGTATAGAGGTCTTGAGAAAGGGTGAATTTACAACCACATATTCAATAAAAGGCAGCCACTTAGACAATTTGCTAGGTCTTACAGCACCTGTGTCACTGACTGGAATAGAATCTGGTATTTTCTCCATGGTTAATATTTCCCATATCTTAGCAAACCATCTGTTTAGTGCTATTGGGGCAGTATCTTTCCAGCTAGCCGCTATTACTACACATTGTCTTTCTTGGGAGTCAGACTG
>NW_015242404.1:0-593 GCF_001447785.1 Gekko japonicus | reverse complement strand
GTGGTACGGTAGCCACCCAATGCATCATTCAGAGGCCGGTTGACCATGAGGGTTCATGCGTTCTCTGAAGCTCATCAAAAGGTTCTGACGATCTCGTTGGTGCTCCGGCAGAAACCCTACGTCTGCAAGATCCCCGGCTGCACCAAGCGCTACACGGACCCCAGCTCTTTGCGCAAGCACGTCAAGACGGTGCACGGGCCGGATGCTCACGTCACCAAGAAGCACCGCGGCGATACGGTGCCCAGCAGCCGGATGCTGGCCCTCCACGGAGACATGAAGCAAGAGAGGGATAGTGAGGGCAGGAAGGAAGAGGGCAAGCTAGTGGTGCCTGACTCTAACTTGGTAAGTACTGCGGATCGATTTAAATCAAGGCCACTTCCATCAATAAGGGAGGTTGGTGGCTGGGAGGCAACACTTAGAGTGGCCTGCCTGTTCTTGTCCCCCAGCGTCAAGCCAAAATATAGGTGCATGTACTATTGTGTTGCCTGTTGACTGACCAGGGTGTTTAATCCAGTATTCTTTCATAAGAGAGAATAGGGAATTTTTTTGTGTGTGTGTGCCTGGTACCATCTGTACCATGGTCTTCAATTTTT
>NW_015242403.1:0-593 GCF_001447785.1 Gekko japonicus | reverse complement strand
ACCTCTCAGATTCTAGTCTGACACTCTAACTACTATACCCTAGTAGCTTTTTGAATTATTCCAGGCAGTGTCGATCCATCCATTCAAGAGTTTTCAGTTCCTCTGCATCATCCACACCTCTGTGTTACCAGGTGGGGGGGCTATAGACGTCGCTCCCAGCCAACATTAAACTGGCATGCGCATGAGCCTGGCTTTTGGCCGGGCTTCTGCACCTGACTTGCTTCTCCCCTCCTTATGAGGAGGAGTCCAGTTACAAACTAACTCCAGCTACCTATGGCATACAAATGCAGGCACAGGGGGACTCAAATCCAGAATGTGGGGCGTTTTGTTCCGCACACCTTACGAGCCACCTGCCTTCAGAGAGAGCAGCTGGAACAGTCTCTCTCCAGTACCATAGTGTCCTCCTCAAGATGGCCAGCAGAGGGAGCACACCCTGTCTGGAGGGGCCCAATGAAAAGTGGCTGAGGTCAGCTGACTGGAGGAAGGTCCAGTCAGAGCCAGCCTGGAGACATAATGCTTGTCTTCTCAAGCTCAAGCCTGGAGACATAAAGCTCAAACTCGGACAAGAAAAATGCCGTTCCGGATCACGTCTC
>NW_015242402.1:0-593 GCF_001447785.1 Gekko japonicus | reverse complement strand
CTCTTAACTACTGCACCACGCTGGCTCTCGCCAAATTGCGCCCAAAGTATACTTGTCTGTGATACATCTTTACCCCACCCTTTCTGCAAGAAGGTCAGGATGGCATACAACATTCTCCCCTGTTCTGACCTCACAACAACCTCGTGAAGGAAGTTTGGTTTGAGAGAGTGTGACAGGCCCAAGGCCAGCCCTCAGTCTTCATGGCCAAGTGGGGATTCAAAGTCTCTTGGACTCTGGTCTGGTCCTCTGACCACTGCACCACACTGGCTTGATGGCAATCATTCCCCTTTAAGAACAATTTGTCCTATACTGGACAGATTTAGCTGATGAACATGCTGTGCTCAACCAGTGTGTTTGTGTGGGGGAGAAAATGGAGGAAATGCCACCATGCTGGTGGCATGACATCACTTCCGGCAAATAGCAGAAGTGATGCCACATAACTGGCATGGCATCAAGGAGACACTCCAGAATTTGGGCAAAACTCCATGGTAAAACCATTGAGCTGTGGCCAAATCCTACAGCTTTGCCCAAATTCTACAGGTTTGCCTTGTCATCACACCGGTGAAGTGACATTCCTTCCAGGTATTTGTTGA
>NW_015242401.1:0-593 GCF_001447785.1 Gekko japonicus | reverse complement strand
AATCTCTTCTCTTCTTCTTCTGCACAGTATCTCCATTCTAGTAATGATTAACCTAATAGTGAAGTATGACCTGACCCTTTCCATATGTTATCTTGTTCAGTTATGAGTACTGTCATCAATACAGAATTTTCCAGACACTTCCAGGTGTTGTTCCTTTAATTTTGGAACTAGTATAAATTAGGAGTTCCTTTACAGATATGGTATGTGACAGGAACAATAATGTTTCTAGATGATGGTCTATATGCCCATAAGCTGCTCTGTGGCTTCAGCTTCCATAAACTTAAACAAACAGTATTGCCACTCACTTCCTTTCCTGTGGATCCACATCACAAAAAGTCACCGTGCTGATAGGATAATGTCGTCTGAAAAACAGCCTGAAAGAGAAACACAGTTATCTGAAAGTACACTGAATGACTATGAGTCCACACAGACAAATAAGCTATACCCTTGAGTATCTTAGTCAGCTACATCATTCTGCCTAGTGGCATGAGGGGGATGTTACTGCACATCAGGCATTGTAGAATGGTCATCAGCAGAGGCTCTACACCTGTTAACTTCAAGGCTGATGAAACATTACTTGGCAGAGATTTCTC
>NW_015242400.1:0-593 GCF_001447785.1 Gekko japonicus | reverse complement strand
TGCTGCTTCAGACTAACACAGTTACCCACCTGAATCTGATTTGCTCACTCTTTATATATACCATTGGCTTATGAGTGGCATGCAATGATAATGACTAAGAGTTGTTTGTATTAAGACCAATTCTAGCGATTAAAACTGCCAAAGTTTGGGTTTCCTTGTTCGTGCTAAAAGATTAAATGCTCCATTTTTGCCCAGATGGCAAGACTGTGAATTGCATCATTTGTAGCTATGATTAATAATATAAACCTCAAGGGTTTTTTTCCCTTTGGAAATATAAAAAGACTTTGTCAAAGCAAGGATTATCAAACCCTCTATTTAGATGATGATGATTGTGGACTTGCTCTGAAATCTAGCCATCCTGTTGTCTGGAGAGAATATGGTGAGAAAGTGGGAGGAAATAAACAAATAAAGAACATAACACCTCCCCCCCTTGAAAAAAATCCTTAAGACATATAGAACAGAGGTAAGTAGGTATTGTTTTGGTCCTATTAGTGAGTTGCTTCTGCTGTTGACCCTGCCTTGTCACCAGTCATTTGCTTTTCTCATTTAAACTGTTAAAATGTTGTGTCCCTGACCTGGATAGCCCAGGCAAG
>NW_015242399.1:0-593 GCF_001447785.1 Gekko japonicus | reverse complement strand
TCCTAACCACTACACCAAACTGGCTATGCTGTGCTGAACTCCATTGATAAAGGGTGGAATAAAAACCAGAGAGACGGATGCATAAGGTGTCTGTCCTATGAGGAAAGTTTAGAAATGGGACACCAGGCATTCCCAAACCACCAGCAGAGTTTTCAGCTAAGACTTTCTCTGTGAGCATTACAAGGTCATCCTATTTTGCTTGCCTCAGAAAAAAATTTTTTTTTTTATCCGCCTCACTTTCCATTGTGCCCGGATGATGTCATATCGAATCAAGTCGCCTCAGCCCACGGCACTTGCTGAGCAGACTGGAATGAGTTAATGAGATGTGTTGGACTTTTCATTCGATGCCCAACAGGGGAACAACTTGGGTGCTAAATGCCACCTCCCCCCCACACACAACACACACACAGCCCATGCATTCTTCACAAGCCTTCCAGGGGCAAAGGGCTGACCCCTCTCCCAACTTGGCATAAAGTGTAGCACTAAAATATAAGTCCAGATTTGCCCAGAAGATGTTCAGTTCTCCTCCTCCTCCTCACAGCTCTAGTTATTGCTAGGGATGGGCACAAACTTAAGTTCATCATGAATTTTGG
>NW_015242398.1:0-593 GCF_001447785.1 Gekko japonicus | reverse complement strand
TCAAGTGCTCCCAATCAGCTTTCACCTGAACTCTAAGAGTTCCCAAATCCCCTTAACACTCAGCTGCCTTCCCATAGGCTTCTCTCTGTGACATCACAGCAGGTACACCAATATGAGGCAACGCAGCTGTGGGCATCTCTTCTTGTCTAGGCCTGCTGTGTTGTCAGAAATGGTTCATCAGTGACATCAAGGAACAGAGCAGTTAGAAAGGTCAGAGGTCAAGGAGACTGAGAAACAGTAGAGGTCAGTAGAAAGGTCTTCAGGAATACTGAAAAATCACCTGTCATGTTTATACTGAATGTAAGGATACCGATGTGTTATTGAGAGTGGTTAGAGGGAAACAAAGGTTCGAATCCCCACTCTGCTATGGAAACTTGCTGGGTGACCTTGGGCCAGTCACACACTGTCAGCACAACCTACCTCACAGGGTACTTGTAAGGATGAAATGGAGGGCGGGAGAATGATATAAGATGCTTTGGGTCTGGGAAGGCAGAGTAGAGATGAAGTAAATTTTTTAAAGATATTGATTGTGTTAGAAACAAGATTTCAAAGCAAACATTTGTTAAAAAAAAAAAAAAGTGTGATGTTAGCCT
>NW_015242397.1:0-593 GCF_001447785.1 Gekko japonicus | reverse complement strand
TTGAGAAAAACCCAGCTTCCTCCCTGTTAATCTATGTGTGGCTTATAAGCCCCTCCCAGAAAGCACCATCTCTCTTCTAAGTTCTACACTGTGCCGGGGTACACCGTTAACAACTAAAGGCCCAGTCTGCTTGGGGTAATGAAAGCCAGACTGAGACAGGAAGACCCTCCGCACCTCGCTCGCCTTGAATGGCCTCAGCAGTGCAGGCAGCCGTGGCAAAGCTGAAAGACTGAAAACAGCGGAGGTAATCACCTCCCCTGCTTCCACATGGAAAGTGCTGAAGCCTTTCGGTTATGTCAGCCTACTGAAGCGTGCATGCTCTGTAGAGGGAGGCACCACTGCAGTGGAACAAGGGTTTATGACCGGTATAGAAACTACTTTTCACAGGCCCTGTGTTTAGCAGTAGCAACTGAGGACACCACCAGAAAGCGAAGACAGCACCGTCAGTCATACCTTGATGAGGCAAGCGTTGGTGACCAACTGCTTCGGATCAACGACATCCACCAAAGGCTCTTTGATCGCCACATCTTTGATGCAGGACATGTCAAAGCCGTACACGTTCTCCCACCCTGCAGCAAGAGGCAAAGATTATT
>NW_015242396.1:0-593 GCF_001447785.1 Gekko japonicus | reverse complement strand
AGAGAATGGCCATGGCTCTGTAGGAACTCAGGATGTAGAAAGAAGCTTGCGTCGAGAAGACCTTGGAGAGCCACTATCTATCAAAACCTATAGTTCTAAGCAAGGTGAGATTTACAGGGCAAAGTATTGTGGTCAACTCTGCAGAAGATTGCACTGTTCAACACTATATTATTAAGGGCACGTTCTCCACCACAGTAATTTCTAAGCGGCATGCCATAAAAAGTGATTTCTCTAAATAACTAGTTAGAGAACAACTACAATCATTTGACTAGTTATTTGTCAGTAATGAACCCATCCAAAAACTAGGTTTCTCCTTTTCAATAAATTTTCTATACTACTGACCCAGGTCTACCTCTGGGGTGACTGGAACTACTCACTTAAAGACACTGCAGCATTACTTGCCCTTAGAGGCAGCTGCTGCCTGTTGGGTTTTGGCAAGCTCTGGACCTACACCCTTCCAGTCAGGAACAACTCCCAGAACAATGAGCCATACAGAAACATAAGGTGGGCTCCTCTGAGAATGGGTACTCTTTAAGGTTGCCTGCACTCTGCTGGCAATCCCTGAGAACTTTATGTGGGCAGACTCTAGGAAG
>NW_015242395.1:0-593 GCF_001447785.1 Gekko japonicus | reverse complement strand
CAGCTCCAGCTTTCCACATACTGATCCTCTATTCAAGAGATGGGTCATTTTCTTCCAGGTCTGTCGGCATCCACGTTCACGGTGAAGTTCTCAGAATCCTGGTCCAATCCCGGAAGCTTTACCAGTCAGGAGGACTGATGTTGCACACTCCTGTTCTCTTCCACGTTTAGAACTATTGGCCATAACGGAACGGCAGGATCCAGAAGCATGCTTTTTTGTCTTTCGCCTGGAGTCCTGAGCAGTCTAAGGCTGTAAAATTGAATTCTAGACAGCTGCTGCATTTTGGCTTGAGGTTGTTTTGAAATGCTGCTTCTTTTAAAATTGACCTCTGTCTACTGTGGTTTATCTGCAGGAAGACTCCTGCTGACAGAGGAACAGGAAACCACTCTAGTTGTCTGATCTTGAAATGGTGGTGAAGGGGAGGCTAGGAGTCGCTTCAATTACCCTTTGCAAGAAATCTTACAAGTCCTCTGACTTCACGTGGCTGGTTTTGAGCGTTTCTCCCCAATGTGGGCCCATAGCAAGCTTAACATCATTCTCTTCCTCCATTTGATGCTCATAATAACCCCGTGAGCAATGCTCCCTCTAAGCTG
>NW_015242394.1:0-593 GCF_001447785.1 Gekko japonicus | reverse complement strand
CTCGTGCATTGATCGCAGCTCTCATCTAGGAGTGATCAATGCGCATTTGGAGATCAGCATTCCAGTGTGGCTGCGAACGCACAGTG
Organism: Gekko japonicus; assembly: GCF_001447785.1. Classification (NCBI taxonomy): domain Eukaryota; kingdom Metazoa; phylum Chordata; class Lepidosauria; order Squamata; family Gekkonidae; genus Gekko; species Gekko japonicus. The sequence goes on along the minus strand of NW_015242394.1, from coordinate 507 downwards.
TTCCATGGCAGGTTAAAAATCAATTTGACTGGTGGAGGCCTCCTGTACGAAATGTCATTCCTTTGAGATGTTAAGCCATTGGGTCCTTAAAGAGATGCCTTTTTTCTTTTTTACCCCAATGAAAGTTGTCCAAATCGTTTTGCACTTTGACACTAGTGGAAGGAACAAAATCACAACCCTGCCATAATAGAAGGTGTGTTTGTGCCTGGCGCCAAATCAAGTTTCCAAGAGCGAAAACCGAGCACCAGGTTTGCTTGATGGAACATGACAGTGTGTATGTCGGAATAGATGAAAAATACAGATTATGAAGTCTTTGCCTTTTCAGGGGTGAGACTGTTGTTTCAAAGTAGACCTGGTTCTTTTTTTGTGTGTGGGGGGGGAGAAACTAACCTCCCCATAGACCATATTGAGCTAAAATGGGGACACAAACCGACTTTTTCCACCACTGAACAACATGTTGGGCACCTTCAGCAGTGACGCCAAAAATACAATTTAAAAACTTGTGAG
>NW_015242393.1:0-593 GCF_001447785.1 Gekko japonicus | reverse complement strand
TTATTTAAATATTCAGCCCTTCCCTCCTGTAGCCCCCAGACTCCCTTCGCCATCTGTTGGCCCCCCCACCACTTTCCACAGCTAACCATCCTGAAAAATTCTAAACTCTGGACGCGAGCAAGAAGAAAAGACTTCAGAATCACAAAGTAAAACATGGAAGTTTTTGTGCAGAGGAGAAAGACTGCCACAAGTTGATAGGATTGAAAAATGTGGGTTGCCACGGCCACGGGACGTTCCTGTACAGTCCCAATATCTGAAGTTATCGGCTTCTGCTTGTAAACAAAGACTCTGGAAGCTCCTGGAACACCGTCTCTTAATCTGTTTTCCAAACTCTAAAAACGCATTCCGCCTGCTCATTCCTGAACCACGCCCAATTAACGTTCTTGGTGCTTCTGAAATAACGATTGCCACACTTGGCTCAGGCTGTGGGTAGCTGCCAGAGGCCTTGTAAGACTCGTTATGTAATCACGTCATGAATAACTAGTTGCTCCTAATCTCTTCCGAATGATAACGCAGGATGTCATGCCAGTGTGCCACTTTCACTGCTGATAAGAGGCCCAGCAATGCGTAAGAATCTAAGAATCTCACAGGAT
>NW_015242392.1:0-593 GCF_001447785.1 Gekko japonicus | reverse complement strand
ATATGGAGGATACTTAAATCCCCCCAAAAAAAACCTAAAACTGCTTGTTCTGAGCATGCACAGAGAACTGACTTACTAAGGCATGTGAACAGATGCTGCACTCACAAGGGAAGCTGCCACACCACTAACCATCCCCATTGCAGCTCCAACTGCCGCAGCAACAACTGTCCACACTGCCACTTCCACTGCCACCGCCAGGCAAAACTTCCTGATGTGGCAAGAACAGTCCATTCTGCCATGGGGACTGTCAGAAACACCCGTCCCCCCCCCTAAAACTGCAGCCAAAAAGGAGGCCTGCAAAACCCATGCTGCCACTTACAAAGCTGCCACAAGACCCATCCTCACAACCTCCAGGACCGCAACCAACAAAGGGACCTGCTAACAACCGCCCAGGCCGCCACTTACACCTCCTCAGCAAGTCCCATCTTCACCACCACCAGGACCGCCACCAACACAGGAGCTTCTCAAGGCAAAACTGGGGCTGCCGCCCAAACGGGGGGGAGGAGATGGGGGAAGATAAAAGAAAGAAAAGGAGAAAGAGAGAAAACAAGACAGAGACATAGACAAAAGAAGGAGTTGTTGTTGTTCAGTCG
>NW_015242391.1:0-593 GCF_001447785.1 Gekko japonicus | reverse complement strand
GTACCATTGTCCAGCAGATCGTTCCGATCTACGAGAAACAGGTTTGTGGTACACTAAATCCTGTCTTCTGTCCTCCATGATAGAGGCTTCAAGAATCCTGACATTTTACTTCAAGTGGTGCTCATAAATCTGACTTATTTTTCCATTTTGCTATTTCCCACCAGCTCAAGATTCTCTCTCCTTTCCCTCCCATTAGTCAGAAGACTTTCAAGAGGCAGAAAAAAGCAGTTAGTGTTCTCTCTTTTCATCATGCAATTGATGCACCGAGCTGTATTAACCCATAGGATTTTTCCTTCCCCAAAAAGAGGCCTGTTATCTCCTGGACGACATGCTGAGTCAAATTTTTAGCAGGATTCTTGGGAAAAACTTAAAACTTCTCAAGGTCACCCATTAGCTTGCCCAAGGCAGTGCGAAAACCCTGGTTTCAGACAAGGCCTAATGGGTTGTCATGGTAACCAAGCCATTCCTCTAGTAGCCAAGAGGTTTTATTATTGCTCCTGCCCAAATTTAGGACAAGTGAAGCACAAACATGCATTTTATAGGCTTTGAGAGAAGCGATGAGTCTTCATGTTTTGGTGTTTTTTTTTTAAAAA
>NW_015242390.1:0-593 GCF_001447785.1 Gekko japonicus | reverse complement strand
CCCCAAGTTATCCATCTGGTCACCACGTTCTGAACCAGTTGTAGTTTCCAAATATTCTTTCAAGGCAGCCAAACGAACAGAACATCACAATAGTCTAATCCAGATTAAGTAAAGTATGCTTTACTTTGGTCAGGTTGCTATTTTTTGAGAAAAAGGTGCTTCTGATTAATTAACCTAGGATGGTAAAACATACTTCTGGCCACCGCCATCACCTGAGCATCCTGGTAAAGGGACAGATTCAGAAGCATGCCCCAAAGGGTGAGACTAACTGGGAGTGCAATCCCATCTAACACAGTCTAGACCAGACATTTCCTCATTTGCAGTGATGGCTGATGCCTCAGTAGAAGGAATGAACAAGGTTACCCAGCATCTGTCCCAGAAGCTCTCCTCCCTTCTCAGCAAACTCATTGTGGCTGAGGTCCAGCTCAATCACTCTGTAGTTGCCCTGTGGAGAGAAGCGGTGACATTCTCTGAACTCATTTGCTGTACTCAGACCAAGATCCATTCAGTAACAAGGCAGAATCCAGTGGCCATTGCTGCCTGTGCAGACAACTGTCTTTGAGATGAACACATCAACCAGCTCATCTGAGATA
>NW_015242389.1:0-593 GCF_001447785.1 Gekko japonicus | reverse complement strand
GGCTGGCTGGCTCTGCGGAGGCTTCCCTGCCAGGGATCTCCCTCCCATGCTTGGCCCTGCCCCTCGGAGAAAGTGTGGGGCGGGTGTCTGAACCCAGCCCGGATCAGCTCCTCTGGTTTCACTGGGGCACGGCTCCAAGCGGCAGTGATGTTCGGTCGAGTGTATAAATATGAATGTTTCCTTTGCTTTCTCAGCCTGCAGAGGGTTTGGCAGGCACGTGTTTTGTGGGTTCTGACAACAGCCCTGTAGGGTAGGCCAGTTATTCACCACCCTTGGTGCCATTGGTGAGCCTGCGAGAAAACCATCGCCTAGAGAGGTCTGGAATCTCACAAGAGGTGATCGTGGCCTGGAGGTTCCTCTGATCGCTGTAGGCGATGTCCCATGCCTCTACCAACAGTGTATACAGTTCTCCCCCAAAGCCTGCTGTGCCATTAGACGGGGACAGGCAATGGCTTTGGGGCTGCAAACTGTTTGTTTTTCATTTGATTATTGATATATTTTCCAAGAGAGGTTGGGGCGTCATGGGAGTTCCCAGTTTGCGTGCTTGAACATCTTGGGCGGCTGCTGTCATAATTCCCATCAGCCTGCAAATC
>NW_015242388.1:0-593 GCF_001447785.1 Gekko japonicus | reverse complement strand
AATTTGCACCACAGTCGCCAGAGCCCAAGTCAGGTGTCTGAACATCGTAGCACTCATTCTAGATCTCAGTACAGGCCTCATGATGCTTCTCTGGAACTGCAGGGTACCCTGCTACAACGGGACCTGCTGCAGTTCAATCAAGCGCCAAATGACCACTCTGATGCTAAATCAGAACGCACATCACTGCCATCCCCAGATGACGTGGTTGGCGACCCCACCCCTGTCTCACCAACCGAGGACTTATGGGTCTATTTGGAACAACTACTCCGCATGGTGAAGGCACTTAAGATAGACTACGTATCTCTGAAACCATTGGAAGACAATCCTGTTATGGACATATTATATTCTTCTGAGCCAGGGCCAGTGGCTATTCCCCTAGTGAAGAGTATTAGAGAGATCACCCGAAACGCCTGGGCGAGAGCAGCTTCTAGTATCGGGTCTACCAGGAAAGTCGAAAACCTGTACAAAATCAGAGAGGATGATGCTTACATTTTTTATCACCATCCCCAACCCAACTTTGGTTGCGGAGGTGATCCCATCCAAGCAAACGGGAGGCCCACAGTCCTCACCCTTAGATAAAGAGGGTAGAAAAC
>NW_015242387.1:0-593 GCF_001447785.1 Gekko japonicus | reverse complement strand
TAAATTTAGAGAGCTCTACCAGTCTTATGACCAGTGTGGAAGAAATCTACCGGGTTGACCTTCTTGCCCCATGAGGGCTTGTCCACATTTGTTGGAGCTGATTCATTGTGGCAGGAGTAAAAGATGGGAAGTGTTTCTACCACTCAGAAAGGACCTGTATGGCATGAGAGTCTGATCAGGGATACTGTCAAACAGCAGTGTAATCCACCCTGTATGGCAAGCCACAATGCCCTAGTTCTCTGGGAGAGTTGCAAAGTCAATGCACAGATGTCTCCCAGGTAGATTTCTTCCTCACTATTCATAAGACTGCTATAGCTCTCTGGACTTTCCAACGGAATTTCCAGACATTCAAAACATTCAGATTTCCAGTAATCTAATCAATGCTTCCTTATTCAGTATTCTATAAATGCCTTTTCTAATCCAGCACTGGAAAAGCACTGAGATGGATAAATGTTCACCAGCATCCTTCCCTGTTGACCACTTGAGATGATATATCAAAAACATAACCAGTGTGGCTTTGATAGCCCTGGTTTGCCCTTCCCATCCCCTGATAAGCTAGCTTTTCTAAGGAGCCACATCATACACTGAGGAGT
>NW_015242386.1:0-593 GCF_001447785.1 Gekko japonicus | reverse complement strand
ATAAGAACTCAAACAACTTAGAGAGAGGGCAGTGCACTGAATCATATCCCTTCTCTGTGACCTGAGTTGGAAAAACATCACCATTTGGCCCCATAAGAAGCCCTGGTAGAGGGTTTCTTTGCATTCAGGAGAACCTTTCCTATTGGGGCTGACATATGGGCAAAAGCAGCCAAGCCATGAGACTGAGTCCAGATGAGGACACAGCCCAACCTCCAAAGGATTTGAGACTTGTGGTAGGTGTATGAACATGCCCCATGACCTGCTTAGAAAAGCATGAAACCAAAGCTGCCATTCCCCAAATGGGGTAATCAGAATGCAATGAGCATTTTCTGCTATAAGTTTGGCTAACACCCTTCCTATGAGTGGTAGTGACAGGAAGACATATAGAAACTTTCTGGTCCGGGACAGGAAAAGGTGTTTCCCAGGGAATTTGGGTCCCAAAAGCCCCTAGTGCAAAACAACCTTATATTTGCATTTTGTAGTGTTGCAAATAAGTCTATTGAGGGGTGCACCCACTGAGCAAAAATCGGCACTAGGGCTTCAGAAGAAATTGACCAATCGTATTTGTCTGCTGACTGGTGACTGAGACGGTC
>NW_015242385.1:0-593 GCF_001447785.1 Gekko japonicus | reverse complement strand
CCAACCTTCAAAAACAACGATACCGAGCTAAATACTCAAATGGGAAGAACGGGAGCACTCAGAACGGCCAAAATTGCGTCCAGAACGCAACAACTGACGAAATATTTGGCCAAAGACCCAGCGCCGAGCCCAGCCGAAACTGCGGCTGAACGGGACCTTAAAATGGCCGCCGGCAGCAACTCGCCAAAAACTGACGACGACGGTGCACTCTTATCAAAGCGGGACTTCTTGCAAACAATCCAACGCTTGGAAAATTCAATAGCAGAGCAAATCAAGCAGGCAGTCCAACCGATTAAGGACGAACTGAAAAGTATCACAGATACACTTGCTGAAGTTTCACAAGCCGCGGAAACGGCCTTGGAAGCGGCAATCACATCTCAGGGCGAAATACAAAGCCTACAACAATCGGAAGATTGGGCTGCAACCAAAATAATGATGCTTGAAAACAAGCTACGCGAACCCAACTTAAAATTTCGCAACGTGCCTGAAGAAGCAGAAGGTGAGTCAGAACTCAAGACTTTTATCGCTTCGTGGCTAGCACAACTTCTGCATTTAGAAGATAATGTGGCCCCTCTTATAGATAAGGCCTACCG
>NW_015242384.1:0-593 GCF_001447785.1 Gekko japonicus | reverse complement strand
CACACATCTAATCCACATCAGAGGGAACACAAACTACCTGCTCCTTGTAAGAGTAAAGGAAGCTCTGTTCTCTGTCCTAGAATGCCTTGAAAAAGAAACCTGCTAAGAGCTGTAAGTTGAAAGTTGCAGGGCTATCGACATAGTTGCTTCCTTACCTCTTTTGGGCTTGTGCCATTGTTAGAACTTCTAGTATTTCTCCCAGCAAAAACCTGAAAAAGCAGAAAAAGCAAAAACAAACAAACATGAGTCAAACAATTGTCTTCCAAGAGCTCCAAGACATAATTTTTGCCTTTAAACTGAGATGACACTGATCACATTGCTAAGCAAGTTGAAACCATGCCAACCGCTGCTTAGATCCGGGAACTCCGTCCACCAGCTACACTGCACACACCATTTCTTCTCCGCGTGGCCAGTTAGTGCAGCGGGGCATTTTAGGATTCAGCACTGGAAGGATCACCTCACAACGAGGAGACAGAACACAAACATGACTTGCCTATTCAACCCATCCAGCTACCTGTACAAGATGCTTCAGAAGTCTGCCATGGAAAACCGTCTCTAATGCATACCCCTGGTGCCAGTGTGGTTTGCTAAGT
>NW_015242383.1:0-593 GCF_001447785.1 Gekko japonicus | reverse complement strand
CCCCCACCCCGAACACCTACGTCTGTCGTAACCACAGGTGGACGATGACGGCTTAGTTCCTGGTTTTGGTTTTGCCCAGTTTGGTTGTCTGTATTTTTAGTCGGGGAAGAGAGCAGGACTGAAATGACAGTCTAAAACTGTCTGCAAATTAGGGTCTTTCTCTTGTGGTCATATATACAAAAGAAAACTTTGCATTTAGAGATTTCACCTGAATAGAAAACTATAGTTTCTCTGTGGGAGAGAAGGGGCTATAAATACTTTGGTCAGACAAAAAGGGAGTACTTCACGCAGCATATCATTACCGTGCACAGCCGCAAGATGTGACAAAGTTCAGTTGCAGCAAAGTGGTTCTCGTGTGACAGAACTAAGTTAACCTTTGATCCGGCCTTAGAAGTCTTAAAAAAGATAAAAACAAACCCCAACCAGGGTAGGAAGTTCAGGCTGGCTATTAGCTGTGATAGCTAAGCAGAATTCCTATGTTTAAAGGCAGTCTGCCTTTGAATGCCAAGTGCGAGAATTAAACAATAGGAAGGATGGTGTTACGGCTGGCCTTCTGTTGGAAACAGAACCTGGTGGATGGCGTAGATTTTTTT
>NW_015242382.1:0-593 GCF_001447785.1 Gekko japonicus | reverse complement strand
TCTCCATGCTGAAGGGAGCTTGGAAGCTGCATTTCCTCAAGAAAGCAGCCATTCATGTCACATGACGTTGAGGGGAATTTCTAAAGCAGGTTGTCATTGGGAGGACGCCATTCAAAAGAATGAAAGGCACACACACACACAATCTGCACAACCATTTGGGCACGCCCAAAGTAGGCCAAACACAACACGGACCCTGATATAGCAAGAACAGAAAAACCGTTCTCTTTTTAAGGTAATTGTCTTCTCCTATATCCCAACTGGGGAGAAAAGCGGGATCTAAAATAAATAAATGCAAAAAGTAGATGAGGGGTTATTTCTGAGGTTTCACAGGTGACACATAGAGGTACAAAGTGGTGACTGAAGGTGCTTTCTGAAATCAGGACTGAGACAGTATTAGATGTGAGGGATTCTCACTTGCTAGCAGCAGAATCATCACTTGCTAGCAGATAGATCATCTGTTCCTTTAACAGTACTCAACCAGGGCAACTTTCAACAAGTACCGGTTCCCACTACAGACGTTTTCCTCATGGCTCTTAAAGAGGCAGAGACTCTGACCCTTTTACAACATAGGCTCCTTATCTGCAGAGTGTCCA
>NW_015242381.1:0-593 GCF_001447785.1 Gekko japonicus | reverse complement strand
GGGGAAGGCTCTTTTGAGAGGATGGGCGGAAGCTGCTGCATGAAGAGAAGGAGACTTTTTTCCTTCTTCCCTTGCAGGGAGGGTTCTTCTTCCATCTCCTTCCTCTGTAAGTCAGATGGATGGCCATATACCATCTTCAACTTAATGCGTAGTCCCTCATTTGGTGGAAACACTTCTTCCTGGAGAATTTTGGGTCTGAAGCAATGTGACATTTCCTTTCATTATGACTTTAGACACATTTCTGCTTATCTATGCATAATTTAAAAATTACTGTAAAATGAGAAGGAATGGGGTGTGGTATGGGTGAGTCAGTGTGTGTGTAGTGAATATTACAGAAAGTACTGGAAGAGGGAAGCTTGAAGTATGCATCAACAGAAAGCTTCCCAGTATGGTCTGGATCTTACCTACTACTGCTGATTAGAAGTGGCTTTGAATACTCATTGATATGGATGTATATAGAAAATTTGCTACACCAATATCTAGTAGAGGGATAGAAAACGGTTGCTTATGTCATCAGTGTGAGACTTGTCTTGTGGGCCTGAGCCATTAATGGACTGATGTGGCTAAATGGCTAAGGGTGAACAAACTGAAAC
>NW_015242380.1:0-593 GCF_001447785.1 Gekko japonicus | reverse complement strand
ATTAAATTACTATTCTGGCATGTATAATAAAAACCTAATATATATATAAAAAAGAAAATATTGACTCTTACAAGTAGATTCCTGTGTGGAGCAATGCCTCATTTGTGGCTGCCACATTTCCTGTTTCCATGGCAGCTCACAGAAAATAGATAATCTGATTTGTTCATTTCTACACTGCCTGGTACAAGATTCTTCTCTAGAAAGGGTTCAAAGCTTACTTGCAAAGAGTTCAGAGTTCTTGAATCATGGCCCAAGCCATGTGTTCTTCAGTTTAGAGAAGCCATATTGGCTCTCTCCCTCAAACATTCCTAGCAGTTGGCTAACTCACAACTTAGCTTCCTCCTGCTTTTTCCCTCTAAGTAACCAGAGAGTGATATGTACATGTTTAAGGAAAATCTTCCATTTTAGTTGACTGGAAAGCATGTCTCTTTTTTTAACAAGTGAAAGCATAACCAATCAAAAGGAATAGGACTAAGTAAATAAGTTTGATGGATTGAGGTGATAGCATATCCTCACTTAAACAGGAAAGAGAGGTTTCTTCTAGCACAACTTAAAACATATGTACGCCTCGGTGTTTAGTCATGCCAGTCACA
>NW_015242379.1:0-593 GCF_001447785.1 Gekko japonicus | reverse complement strand
TCTACAAAATGACCCCTGCTTAAAGGTAAGAACTAGCACTCTGCATTGTTCCTGGAAACAGCTGTCGATGCTGAAGACGCCTGAATTTCTGAAGTGGGGGAAGCAGCTTGGAAAGCCAGTGTGTGGGCTGTTGTCAATGTAGAAGTGAGCCTATTTTTCGCAGATAATGTACAAGTGTATATTTGCATAAACAATGTGGGGGCAAAGACCTAGTGCCCTAACCTCTGTGACCACCAGAAACCTCTGTTAAACTGTTTTTCCCTCATGTTTACAGTCAGTGCCTTTCATTTTTGAATAAGAGAGGTATGGAAGACACCTGGTCCACAGCCCTAGAAGTAGGCAGCATGCAGAAAAGAGTGTATCATTGTCAGTGAAAAGGGTATACTTTGAAACTTGAGAGAAAATAGGCCAGGGATAACTTCCTCTCTGAAATAGTGATTTCCCCTTTGCTGAGAACACACAATAACTGTAAGGAAACCAGATTTTAAACTCAGTTTAAAAGACTGAGAGTGCAGTCTGGCCAAACTTTCAATGGAAGAGCTCAGAATGTGGCCGTGGTCACACACAGAGTTTGTGGTGCTACAGTGGCATTC
>NW_015242378.1:0-593 GCF_001447785.1 Gekko japonicus | reverse complement strand
AAGGTTATATTCCCAAATACAGGACTGGATAAAACATGGGTTGGGACACTCAGGTGGATTGTGGAGTCTGACTTGCAAACTCGTCGGCCCCCCGCATTGTTTGCTGCTACTTTTCAGAAGGACTTGCTGCTAGTGCACATGAGTAGAGAGCAAGAATTCCACACCTCCTACTTCTCTTCACATGTGCTGAGAAGAGCAGGAGAGTGAGTCAGGATCACTCGATAGTGATGGGGATTCTTCTGTGGCTCTGACCGCCATTGCAGTTTCTTCGTGGCACTTGGCTGGTGCTTCCTGGTTTCTGGCTGACTTCAGGAAGTTTCATGTGATCCTCATCTTGACACCAGTGGAGTCAAAATTCTGGCTCTTTCTTCCTGTCACGTAACCATGCTGTCACATACTGTCTGGGGATTAAAAGTGGATGCCAGTTCTGGGAGGACTGAAGATCACATGGCTAGCGCACACTAGGTTAGCTGGCTCCATCTTGGTCTGTGCTGCAAAGGGAACAGTGCTGATAAAAGAACCCTAGGCAGGAAATACATTGTTGAGTCACCAAAAGCAGCAAGTCTACATCTCCATCTCCTGTAGGGTTGCCA
>NW_015242377.1:0-593 GCF_001447785.1 Gekko japonicus | reverse complement strand
AGGTCACCCAGTAAACTTTCATAGCAGATCCTAGTCCAACAGTAACTATATTGGCTGTTGTTTGCTAGACCCTAATTACTGTAAGGGTACACTGCTGCTAAGGTTATGGTGGTGTGATAGAAACGGGCATGGGTGCATGAGCACTCATCCCCCGGATACGATTCATTTATAAAAAAGCAGCACTGTCAACTGAAATTCTAGTTTTAGAATTCCTTTTAGCAGCTTCATCAAACTCCTGGAGCAGATAGCAACAAACTGGAGAGAGCCTCATTCATTAAATTCGTTGGATACAAATTAGCAGTACAATTAAGACACAGGAGTCCAGACACTAGTGAAGATTTATTTTTTGAAAGTGCAGTGGTGCTGACAAGTCCTGGACATCCAAGGCATCATCTACCATTCAATTATCCTAAACTTTCAATATGGGGCCATATTTCCTTGTCTGCATGGAGAAACATACCTGAGTGGCTCCCATAGAACGCCATGCGCTATTTCACCTTGATAAACTGGAAATATCCTATTTTCAAAGTCTAAAGAATAAAATTCCCTCCTCTATCCAGTTTATATCGCAAGACACTATTAGGTTGCAGCAT
>NW_015242376.1:0-593 GCF_001447785.1 Gekko japonicus | reverse complement strand
AATCTGCAGTTGATTTTTCTGCAAAAGGTTTGGTGAGATTGGTGTCTTGATGCCCTCATGATTTCAAGTTCTATTCTATACCTTTCTACTCATTCCCCAGTAAAGCTGCTGGCAGTTGACTTGGTGCCCAGTATACTTCCCAGATCAGACTGGTGCCATTTCCTGAACTCTGGGTACTTGGAAGAAATTTGTCAACATCTTGCTGAGCTCCAGGTAGAAGGGCTTCATTGGTTAGTACAGGCAAATTAGTTGGTCCAGAATGTCTTTGGCCTAAGAGCAAGTGTTGTCAGTCAGTGGCAGGCAGCTGCCCTAACTAGTATTCTTCATACTGAAACTTTATTGTGTTTCGCAGAGCCTAGTCATTTTCTTTCTTTCTTCTCCTATCTTCATCCTCAAGTGAAAGACTTGCCTGACTTTGATGTCTGTAGAGCATTCTACATTTTGTTTGTATAAAAAGGTAAAGAACCTGCTCATGCCAAAAGGAGTCACTCATTCTGTGCAGAAGCCATAACATCTGCTGCGTTTGACATTCAACACATTCCTACCTAGAAGCTTGGAGCGATGTTAGCTGAATACGCAGTAATGGCAAAACT
>NW_015242375.1:0-593 GCF_001447785.1 Gekko japonicus | reverse complement strand
AGCAGGGCCCTTCTGATGTTCTTATGAGCAAATGGGTGCTGAAAGGTGAGGGGCTCAATTAATCGGCTTGTTCTGTTGCCGTTCCAAGCCCTCCTTTTTAGCTACAGCTCGGGGTTCTTACTGAGGTGTGCCTGGTGTGGCGCCATGGTCCCCTGGAGTTTTACCTGCGTCACAAACTTGTTTTCAGTCCACAGGGCCATGGGCGGGTCCTCAAAGGCTTTCTTGACGGTGTTCGGAGGCCTGTAGGAGTCCGTGTAGGTGCTGATGGGCGTCTTGGTCTTGCGCGCAAAGAGGAACATCTTGAGAGTTTGACTTTCCTTCAGAGACCTCAGAAACCTCCACGCAGATCGCAGGGGCAGCTGGCAGGGTGCACGTCACCGGCAGAGTCGCCCGGAGTCCGGATGGCATTTACTTTCGATACCTTCCCTCTGCGAGTGGTGAGAAAGGGAGAGGGGCTCTTCATGCCGGTGGGGCAAAATTGGCGAATGTTTCTTCTTGAGGCTCACAGCCCCTTTCCCTGCTGCTGGCCCCTGCATCACGCGTGATGTCACAGTTGGCAGGCAGAGTGGTGCAGAAGTGGGCAGTCCTTAGGG